>NW_027182323.1:1167500-1253469 GCF_040938575.1 Ambystoma mexicanum
TCGAAACCGGGCGGAAACACTTTTAGCGAAAGCCTCTTTAATCCTCACTTTTCATCTTCCATAGTGAAGTCCATATGCACAACGTGATATGAACGAACACTATTTTAAAAACTATTTAGTAGCAAAATTAATACAGATTACATTTTTTATAGTGATAGTATGTAAAGAACACGGAACAAAATAAAGTCAGACGAAACTAAGACCGACTTTCGTTCATGATGTATTCGAATTGTAAATACTAGGAGCGGGAATGAATGAAATAAAGGGAAATAAAATTGAGATTCCGAAAAGCGTCTCATTTCAGTGAAAAATGTGAGGTTCCACCGAGATTTGAACTCGGATCGCTGGATTCAAAGTCCAGAGTGCTAACCATTACACCATGGAACCATACACTTAGTGCCACGGTACCCCTAATTTTTAGCTAAGCACAGGTGCCCTGAAATCTGCAGTACTACGAGATTTATGATAGCCTAATACACCCTTTCCCGATATCAGTAATTCTTAATCATTGGGACTTTGTATTATACTTATGTCTTTGTAAAGAGCTTGTCACGGAGAATGAGTACCTCAGGGAGCACTGAGCAGAGGTTGAAACCCCTTAACATATGCACCTTACCATCTCACCTGCATGGGATTTCATGACTCTTTCTTGCCTTTGGACCAGTCATAGAATACAGGCCTGGAACATTATGTTTATTCCCCATTGCCGTCATGATGCCATTCTGGAAAATGACTTGAAATGGCTGTTGCATTGGGCTCTGTTCAGAAAAGACTCTTGGGTTTTCTCCTCAATTACCATATCTCCAAGTGAGATTAGGCAATTTAGTATCTAGCACAGTCTCTGAACATTTCGAATTTTACAGCTTGTGAAAGATTGATATGATTGTATGAGTGTGGATTATACACAACAGTATGATGTGTTGGCCTTACTACAATGAAATAGGAATAATGTAAGGAATAGTTGAAAAGACTCTTGCTGGGGTGGACTGGGTTGTTGGCTCTTCTGCCGAGTACACCAGGCTGCCCCAGTGCCCACCCATTGGTCTAGCACAAACGCAATCTCACTAGAACCCATTGCTTGGTTCAAAACGGAGTGAAGATCCCAGGCACGTACCCCATATGTTTCAGTAAAGAGCCAGCCTCCCTTTGAACCATGCCTGCTGAGCCTCCTTAAAGCCCCACATCTTGTTCCAGTAGAGATTCAGTATTCTTGGGACACCCCCACCCCCTTGCCCAGCTGCCAAGTTTTCAGTCTATGTATGTGTGACATTTACATATTTGGAATGTACTTAACTGTTGGGGGGCCGCAGGTGGACACACTGCCGGCCTCTCACGTGCTGGGGGAGCCAGCACCTTGGTAGTTTGCCAGGATCACCCGAACTTACTATTGTTGCAGGCCGGGACCATGATGGCCCATGGGGACATGGGCTTGAGGTGCCGGGGGCACTGTGGATGCCGGGAGCATCCTGGGTGGAGGGTGGCCTGGGCGGACCCAGGGCACCATGCTGATGCAGGAGGCCCAGACCAGCGAGACCTGCCGGACCGTGATCACATGGTGTGGGCCTGCAGGCCAGGGCTGGGGACTGGCAGCTGAAAATATTTAACTGTTTCCAAAATCCAGGTCTCACTCCTGCAACCTTCCTGAACCTCCCGCTCAGGACGAATTGTGTATCTCTGGTTTTGGGCTGTGGGGAGTGACATTATCTAATTCTTTTCACCAGCCGGGGCTGGAAACTGCAAACGGGGGCTGCTCTTTTTCCAGCCCTATGTGTCCACCTGCCGTGTTAGGCTAAACACGGGGCTAATTGCTCATGGTCATTTCCTCTGTAAAGAGGATGTTTCTCTGCTCGATCGTTGGTGTGACATCCATCGCTGACAAGACATAAACAAAATGGCCCCCGGGTCTCTGAAGTCACCTGGAAGGTGTGAAGAAGACCTTGCCCTTCCAATCGTGAGTCCCTCTCCCTCGGGACAGCCACCCCTTCCTGTCCTGCTGCCTTTCTCCACCTGGGTTACCTTTGCTTTGTGACCCTTGTGTTTGCCGCCCTGTGAATTGGAGTTGGAGGGGCCTTGGCCCTCCACCATGTTATTGCCTGGTGCCCTCATGCCCCCCTTTCAGGGTGGGTGTGCCATCTCTCTAACATATGACGTCGGGTGCTGCTATGCCCTCATCCCGAGCTTTAACCTGCTGTTGGCCTGGCATTTATCCTCGCCTGAAGCCCATAACAAATTAAGCCCAGGCATAATTATTTACAAAATATTAATATTCAACATGCAAGTCCACACAGACGATCAGTAGCGTACGTGCTTCAACACTTCTGTCCTCCAGCACCCAGCTCATTCTAATGCCATCAGCTCTCTTTTCAACATTGTACTACTTTTGACTGGCCGCAACGGCCAGAAGGGGTTGTCGCCCCTTCGCTGCCCCCATCCTCCTCCTCTTTGCTTCTTCTTTTTTTCTTTTAATAAAACCATGCTCTCTCAATCCGTCGTTAAAATTCAATAATATGTCTGAGCCCACCTGAGATAGGTCAACCCCATCTTTATCGTAGTATCCTGGTACACCCCAATTTATTAGGCCATCCCTAAACATTGAGAAACATGCTCCCCTGCAAAACTTTGTCATGTCCATATTCCATTTTTTCTGGCACTTCTCCACAGCCATGTGTGAATTTGCACCCCTCCATATTTATCTGGGCACGATTCTGGCCATATGAGTCCACAAGCGCCCCCTTCCTCGCTCAATGCCCAGAACGTGGCGCACATTTCCTTAAGCAGCTGCCTTCTTCCCAGCTGTGCCACATCGTTCCCCCCCAGATGGGTTATTATTGTCTCTGGGGGTCACTCTTCACCCAGTAGCGGCTCTCTGACCTCCACCCGGCAATCCATGTGGGACCTTGTCCCAGGAAGCTCTTCTTATTATGCCTCTGAAGATGTTAACACCTCCCATCAGCGTACTGGAACTCTCTACCGGGAGGTCCCCTGCGAAAGAGTGTTTCACCGGCAGCCCTGATATGACAAAGCCACTGTCACATTAGGGTGTCGATCACCAGAGTCATTTTGAAGCATGCAGACATGGATAGTGGGTGCAGTTAGAGTACCACGAGATCAGGCTTAGGTCAAGAGAGGGGTTTTACTGTTTTGGATTCTGTCAGGCCTCCCTACGCATCCTTCCCTCTCCCCACTCTCTGCAGACACAGGCACTCTATATATGACATTGGAAGACAAGGTACACATGTCATAGCAGCCTGGATTGGACACTGACTACATTCTTGTTTTGGGCCAATCTGCTGTAGAATGTTGCCTTTATAAAGGCAGGAAATGTGGTCCTCAGTTGATTCATCTTTGGATTCTCAGAAGAAGGAGAGGAAGGATTCATTGGAAATGTGTTGGGAATGGTTAGTTTATACCAAAGTTCTCTGCCGTAGAGCTGAAGACAGAAGGCTTCAGGGCAGAGGCAAGCTCTACTCTCTAACCCACCCAAGGGCACATTTGGGGTGACCAGCTTGCGCAATCTAGCCAATCATTTTTGAAAAGTCTGCACTGTACCATTTGAGCACTTCGAGCGGACTCAACCTGTCTCAGCGCCCATGATCTCGTGGGACCACCAATTGAAACGGCTTGACACTGACTCGATCCAGAAAGAGCTCCAATAAGCCTGACTCGATGCTGCTGAGCCCCAATCACAATAGACATGCGCATTTGAAGAATCTTTGTCCCCCTTGTCTGCCTCGGCACCTCAGTAACTTTTAAGCCACCTTTCTTAGCCATTTAAAAGACATATCCTTGAACATTGAAATGTGCTGCTAAAATCATTGGCCAGCACCCCTGTCTTCACACTGAATGCCCCTTTATTCCCATAGTGTGTATTCTCTCCGTTTCCTTTAGAGAGGTGGGTCTTTATTGTTTTTAATTTGTTGTATGCACTGTACGTATTTCCTAAAGTTCCTGTTTTTGTAGAACCTTGGTTGGGCATTTATTCATGTTGGTACCACCATACTATTGGTGTTTGTGTGCAAATGTAACAGCTCAAACGCCTCAGAAAGAATTTAGACTGCCCTTTGCCACAGTTACCAAAAGAGGCATAGGGGGTATACCTGTCGGGTGTGTCGGCTTCCCCTTTATGACTGCGCTCATTGCTGGTTTAGTAGCAGTCTGGGGCTGAGTAGGTGTTTTGGACACTACTCACCCCTGTGCTCCTACAGAGCAATAGTCATTTCGTCACCCCGAATGTAAAATTTTCTGTTATGCCCCAGCAAGGTTTGTGCCATACAAAACACAATACATACATGCAATAAAACATGCCTGTGCTATGCTATAAGATCCTTGTGCACTGCCACAGTGAGGCGTTATGTATTGCCGTATGCTGAAATGAATGTACTACTGCTTGCAGACGGCGGCGAATCAAGTGCACAGTTTTACTTTGACTATGTACATGTTAAGAGCGTTGAAACAAAGTTTAAAAAAAACACATCAACGAATAGGTTATGATAATTTACAGCTATTTTTAAAGAAAACATTTAATGAATTCTATTTTTCCCTTTTAAAGAACTCCTTCGAGGCACTTCAGAGAAGTCACGTGGAATGTTTGCCTGCCCAATCCTGCCTGCTGCTGCTGCTTCCCATGATCACTTTGTTCTATGCTATCTATATTTGTCAGTCACCATCTCTCCAGGGGTTTTGTTTACTGTGAACCCCATTCGCGGTATTGCTGAGGCAGCTCCGGCTGTTTGTTGTCTAGACAGGGCCCCAGTCTGGTAATGTGAACTAGTCACAAGAAGGATAGTCTTGAAACGTGAGCGACGGAATATGTTCAATGTAGTGAGATGCGACATAAAATTATAGTCCTCTTTACCAGAAACCCAAAGAGGATGTAACAGTATATCCTTTAAATGTTGGCGTTCATGCGTACCCCAAAAAATATATGCACCTGGAGATGCCGGGGATTGAACCCGGGGCCTCATACATGCAAAGCATGCGCTCTACCACTGAGCTACATCCCCTCACCTAAAACACACCATCGTAATATCTGTGCCGTCCGACCCTCGGCCCAGTAATTCTGCAAATGAAATCTAGTTTGTAGAAAAGGTTCGGCAGTGAAATCGAAAGTGATAATCGATGCAGGACCGAGATTGTTTCTGCTATAGGGACTGCTGGTGGCTGTGCTACATCCCTTTACGATAACGTTCCACTAATGTTAGAGTCGGCACGGAGTTTTTTGTATGTGGGAACTGTTTTCATTCTCTATCTCTGTTCTACTTTGGGATGTTTCCTCTTTCGCCTCGCCACAGAAATCAGAAGGAATGTGTCAGGCTTTCGTTTGCCACCACATTCTCATCACCTGGTATAGAGCGAACTTCCCACAATCTTTCTTCTGTTTTATCTCTGTCCGCAGAATATCGATTTTCAGGGATTACAGCTGGCTTCACTAGCAGGAATATGTGTCACTGGTGTTGTGCCACAGAGGGCCGATCCAATAGCAAAGCACCACCACGTGACTGCTTGGCACCATGTGCTGCTGCTTTTAAACAAGCACTGGCAATGCCAACAGTTTGGACTTTTATCTAGGCCTGGGAAAGGCACTTGCCAGGCACCACCCTAGTGGTATTAACTGGCCACTGATGGTACCAGCAGCAAAATGGTGTGTGTACCTGGGTATCTAATAATAGTGCCGGCAAACGTCTAATACTTAAATCTTAAAACACAAGCCATCACAGTAGGCTTTGTCAATGCATGTTTTTATCAAGACTTCAGTGAAGGACACGCATGGTGCTTGTGAATGTAGACTTGGTTACGACATTTTAATTACACCGGTGGCACTTTACTCCTGCAATTAAGACATTAGCCCTCAGAAGACTGCTTTGAAAAAACACTGGCAGACATTTCGAGTGCAAAGCTAGATGGTAAGTCTTGATTAAAGTTAACTCAAAGAGTTCCCATAATTAGGAGTTTTGGGTCTGGAGGGGCAGGACTGGGTGGGAATGGCCACATGGCCATGGCAGTCAATGGGTGGGCAAATAACTAAACAACACTTACAAGCTTTGGTTCCCTCCTCAGATGCCTTTTTCCCCGATCTGGACTCTAATGCAATAGTTTCAGCATATAGGTGGGTGCCACCTAATAGCCCAAAGTAATAAAGGATCTAGGTGGCAACAGTGTCTGCCTCTCAGTGCTGGCACACTTAGGTGAGTGAGGGGAGGTGGCAGGCCCGTCTAGGGTCTGCCGCTGCCCACATCCTCTTCCTCTCTGTCCCATCCACCAAGTTATCTTTTTTTTATTTATTTTTTTACTTTTATTTATTTAGCTTGGCAGCACAGGAACAGGTGAGCTACATACAGGACAAGTATAATCAGAGCAATGCAGGTAATACAAACATATAAAGCAAATTCAAAACCAGTTTGTGCACATGTGGCAGACATCCAAGGTGGGTGTGGGGGCAGTGAGTGAACAATTCCGGAGGTTGTGCGGGAATAGCAGGGGGAGAGGACTGGAGATGTAGAGTCCGAGGCAGAATCAATGGGAGCCATGTATGAACGAAACCTTGACCAAACATCTCTGGGTCTTTAGTGGGTTGGCTGTTGTATAGCCCAGGATTCTTCGGTGTCCGATGCCCATGTGACCGCCCTGAGCCACTGTGCATGGGTGGGTGTGGTAGGCCGAAGCCAGCAGAGTAAAATAGAGCGTACAGCAAGTGGCATGCAAAGTCCAGCCAGGTTTTTGGAATCTCAGCGGAGCTCAGAAAAGTCATGGAAAAGACAACTCATTGGGGATAGGGTAATAGGGTGATCGAGGATAGCTGACATAGTAGCACATACTGCGCTCCAAAATTGAGTGAGACGGGGGCAGGACCAAATCATGTGGATATAGCCAGCGTTGTCGCAGCCACACCTGGGGCACCTTGGGGACAAGTCATTTGAAATGTGGTGTAGTCTGCTCGGGGTGTAGTGGTATCTGTGGTGCACCTTGAATTGGATCAATTTAAAGCGGGAGTTAAAGGATACCTGATGAATACATGCACACATTCGGGCCCATCGTTCATCTGTGATTTCGAGACCAAGGTCATCCCCCCAGGTATGTCTTAACTTGGTAAATGTAGGGGCCGATCTAGCCTGTACCAGGGTGTAGAGTCTGGAAACTTTGCCCCTCATGGGGGTGGGAGAGGTAAGCTCCGTAACTGCAGGTTCATCAGGTGGCAGCACTGGGAAACTGGGGTATTTGTGTTTAAGGATTTTCCGGAGGGGTGACTACTGAAGCCAAGCGGATGGTCTCCGCTTCAAGGACAGTGGAAGATCTGGCCACTCTATGAAGTTACCCTGTTCGAAGAAGTCCCATAGTTGTTCATATCCAGGCTCTGCCCACCGGCGAACGATGACGGGAGGTACATGTGGGACCTCCGGGAGGAAGTTCCAAAGTGGAAAGTTACCATGAAAGGGGTGGGCGATGCCTAGTAATTACCATGTTTTAGATAGGGCCAGAGAAGTAGAGGCCGCCGGGTCAAGTGAGTCTAATACCCTCGGCATGGGCGTGATAACCAGGGAGCAAATATCACGATCGCTGATCGATAGCTTTTCGAGTCTGACATGAGGTGGGGGGTCCAATGTTTTAAACAAGTGTGAAGTGTATTGGAGTTGGGACACCAGCCAGTACTTAAGGAAGTCAGGAGCACCGAAGCCGCCAACCTCCATCGGGATGGTCAAGGTCTTGAGTTTAAGCCGGACCATGTCTGAGTGCCAAAGAAAGGTATTAAGGGTACGAGTCAGCACCCGGAAGAACCAGCCGCTCGGCCACTGGGGGATATTGGCGAACCTGTACAGAAGCTGGGGTAATACTACCATTTTTAGTATCCCTATCCTGCCGGCAAGTGAGATCGGGAGCCTACTCCAGCGACTTTTGTCGTAAGGCTAGTGAGGTATTTTTGGTAGTTCTCTTCAAAAACCTGTTCGAATCGGCGAGACACTACTATGCCCAGGTAGGTAAAGCTTGACTGGGCCCATGTGAATCGCTGGGTATCAGGAGGGGGGCGTGTGCAGGCAGTGAGCGGCAAAAGGGTAGATTTAGAGCAATTTACTTTGAGGCCAGAAACTTGTCCAAAAAGGATATCTTCCAATATCGGAGCCAAATTGGTGTCGGGGGAACGGATGAAGAGAAGGGCATCATCAGCATACAGGGATACTATGTCCGCGAAAGGTTCCATCTCTATGGCAAAGACCAGAGGAGAGAAGGGACAGCCCTGCCTAGTGCCCCTAGTTATTTGGAAAAGGGGGGAGCATCGGTCCTCAGTACGAACCCTGGCCACTGGGTTGGAGTACAGCAGCCCGACCCAGGAAAGGAAGCGGGGCAGAATTTGCATTTTTTAAGAACCCGCCAGAGATTCTCCCACGAGACAGAATCGAAGGCTTTTTGCATATCGAGTGCCACTGCTACTGCATGCAGATTTGGGTTAATCCTGCTTATAATGTTGAAGAGACGCCTCAGGTTCAGAGAGGTGGAGCGTCCCGGAATAAATCCCGCTTGATCGGGGTGAATGATATGCGGCATGTAGGGGGCAAGGCGTAGGGCTAGTAATTTGGCGTACCCGTTGATAAGCGAGAGTGGACTATAAGAGCAGCATTGAGTGGGGGGTTTACCGGGCTTCAGCAAAACGGTTATTGTGGCTTCACAGAGCGAAGGGGGAAACAGACCTACCTCCACTGATTCCTCCCAGAGGGCCATTAGGCGAGGGAGTAGGAGTGATTTGAAGTGTTAATAGAATTCAACGGGAATGCCATCTGAGCCTGGGGATTTCCCTGATGAGAGTGAGTCTATGGCATCCAAGAATTCCCCGGTGGTGAATGGATTCTCGAGACATCCAATGGTCTCAGGGGAGAGGATCGAGAGGGGAAGCTTATCTAGGGAAGACTAGATCTCCGCTGTCGGGACATTGTCTGCATTGGCATATAGGGATTCGTAGAAAGAGAGGAATTCAGAGTTAATATCTTGCAGGGACGTGGCTAGGGTACCATCGGGTCTCTCCACTCCAGGGATGGGAGGGGCACCAAATTCTCGGTGGAGAAGCCTGGCCAGAAGATGGCCTGGGCGTTGACACTCGCCGTATTTCCTCGCAAGTCCCGGGCTGTCCAGGAACCTCAGTTCGCGGTCCGCAAGAAAACGGAATGTGTCAAGTTCCGTACCGATTGATGCCAGGAGTTCCGGAGTTTGGTGTAGCGAGCATTGAGCTTCCAGTGCGGACAGCATGGCTTTGCTTTCAGCAATATTTCTGTGAATTGTTTTAAGGATGCTGTTCTCCTTAGACAGGGCAATACCTCTTATATAAGCTTTGAAAGATTCCCAGAGGGTGGCCTGTGAGGACACTGTGTTGGTGTTAATTTCGAAGAACTCCTCAATGGCGGTCTCCAGCTCTGAGCTGAAGACGGGGTCGAGGAGAGAGTGAGGTTTCATTATCCAGTGTCTGCTGCGGTCACGATCCGGGCCCCAACAAAGGGTAATAGTCACCGGTGAATGAACAGAGAGGGTTCTGGGAAGGATCGATAGGTGAGATATGTTCCTTATAAGTATGTCACACACTAGCCATCTATCGATTCAGGAATATGAGTCATGCACCGAAGAGTAGAAGGAGTAGGAGCGGGAGTCGGGATAGAGAAGCCTCCATGCGTCCACCAGGGAAAGACTGGGGAGAGATGACAGTGTAGTGTAGGCTGCTTTGGAAAGTCGGCGAGGTCTGGAGCCGTATCTGTCAAGGTCTACGTCAAATATCGTATTAAAATCACCTCCCCAGAGGATTATTGTTAGCAGGAAGCTGTCAAGGAGAGACGTGAGATGTGAATAGAACTCCAGGTCGTCGATATTGGATCCATAGATGTTTAATAGGACCACCTCCTTATTCTGCAGACTACCATGGACTAACACATATCTGCCCAGGGGGTCGATCTGTGTAGATATGGGGTTAAATTTAAGGCTCCTGTGAATTAGAGTCATAACTCCCCGGCTTTGGGTAGAATAATTAGTAAAGTACCTCTGAGGGCCCCACATTTTGGCAAATCTTTCACAATACTCGGTGTAGGCGTGCGTTTCTTGTAAAAACAGTATTTTGACCCAATGGCGTTTGGCCTGAAGCTGTAGTTGTTTCATCTTCTTATAGTTTCCCAGCCCCCGCACATTCCAACTCATGAATGTCAAGTTATCCTCAGTTGACAGTCCAGAGGTGGTCATTAGAAGTGACGGATTAACGGGGTGGTGCTCCCCATGATCGGTGCACCATTTGATCAGCCTTGCAATAATAACTGAACAATATTGCCCCATACTCTACCTCCCCTGTGGATACCAAGCCTTTTTTAACATAAAACCCAACAACGCCCACCCCCTCCGACGTCCCGCCCCCAAACAAACAGAGGAATGACAACCCCATGCCCAAACAACCAAATCCAAACCAATGGCATCAACGCCGGGGGGCCTGTGAGCTGGCCTGGCGGCGGTGCTCCGGACCGGAAGGCAATTTAAGGATAAGCATGGTGCCTAGTGATGACATCTTGTGCCACCCGGGTAGGACTCCACCTGGGTGGAAAGGGCATGATCGCAAAATATAGAAACAATTTTCTCACGTATGGGGGAAGTAGCCCCCTAATCAATCAACTAGACCAGGAAGGTGACTGAATTTAACAGCAACTAATAGAGTAAACTAGCAACAGTGGATGAGCGCTGCGGAGAGAAATTGAACCAGAGAGGCGTTCAGTGATAACTACGAGAGTCTCCCATGGGATTATGAGGCCAGCCCTAAGGACCAGAACATACATGTCATAGACCGAAAAACTCGAGTAGGCGGAAGACAGCCCCTTCTCACGCTCATCCACCGGGTAGACATTTCTGTACCAAGTCGGAGTCCCAAATCATGAACAATCAGCCAATAAACATAACATTGACAATGTGTGTTTCAAAAGGGGGTCAGCCGGGGAAATGTTCATCGATAAATCTGGAGGCCTCCTCAGGGATTGTGAAGAAGTAGACCTGGTTGGAATGTTCAATGCTCAATTTAGCGGGGTATAACATGGAGTATTTGACCTGCAGGTCTCGAAGCCTCCTCTTTACTGCCAGGAAGGTTTTGCGTTCACGTTGGACTGCCACCGAGAAATCAGGATATAGATGGATCCTGGCAGCGCCCAGAATGAGTTCACCCTTGGCTCTAGCCGGCCTGAGCAGGGCGTCACGGTCACGGAAGTTTAGAACTCTACCTATAATGGGTCGTAGTGGTGCACCCGGTCTGGGCTTTGCAGTGAGGGCACGGTGGGCTCTCTCGATCGCGAACTATGGGGAGAGTTTTGGAGTCTAACAATTTTAGTAGAGTGCACTCTAAGTAATCCTCCATGGGTACCTTTATGCCATCTTCGGGTACTCCGATAATGCGGAGGTTGTTACGTCTCCAGCGTGATTCGAGGTCCTCGTTCTTTTTCTCAACCTCGGCGACACGGCCAGAAAGTGTGGAGACCTCCGCCCTTAGAGAGCTCAAGTTATCCTTGGTGGTACTCACTCGTGTCTCGATCTCGGCAACCCGGCCGTCGGTCCTCTCCATATGAGCCTTGATAGAGGATATAGTGCCATTCATGTCGTCAAGCTCTCTGTGGAGCGTGGTGAACACCTCCCGGATGTATTCCATCATTTTTTGAGCGTCTGCCGGGTCCGAGGTCGAGGGGTTAGATGGTTCCTACCCGGACACCTCCCCCACCGGCCCCAACGGGGTTTTTGTGAAAATGTTAATTGAGCATTGCTTCTTTCCAGCTCCCTTGGTCATGGCACCAGGCGGAGGGTGGGCCCGAAGGCCTGGGCGGGCGGCAGGAGTGTCGAGGCAGGTCGGGAGGCAGAGGGCAGGACACAGAGGATGGTCGGACAGGCTATTCAGAGCATTCGGGCGCCCAGAGGACGACAGGGTTGAAGTGGAAAGTAGTGCTGTAATAGGATGTGGAGTCTCTGGTAACCACTGCCCGCCAGTTCGCAGGTCCGGGGGGGATCTCCCTGGCCGGCAGTGGTATGAGGGCACTGAGTGGTCAGTGAGTGGATCCCCTGGTGTCGACCGCCCCGAAGATCACGGGTGAAGGCCAAGAACCGGAGATCAGTGTGCCGTGACAGGGGTGGAAGTAGGAGCAGCTATGGGCACTGATGTGGTTGAGCAAACTGGGGAGTCCACTTCCTGTGTCGGAGGAGAGGTCCGCCAAGGCTCCCAGCAAGGCAGTGGTGGACCACAGAGGGGTTAGCAGGACGCCCACGGCCAGGCAGCGAGGAGACAGTCACTGCAGGGGTCTTCGATCCCAGTATATCCAAGTAAAGCAGAGGGTCCAGTCACTGCGCGCCGCGGTAGGGGGGACCAGCCTGGTGCACCACTAACCATGGTCTGTGTGGTGTCCCAACTGATATATGTGGCGCAATGAGCGGGAGGTGTATCACCACGGCGAATACCCCATGCAGGCACTACGGTGGAGAGCAGTAGGATCCACACCAAGAGAAGAGGTCCCAATCCAAGGGCCAGCAGCGGGCAGCGTGTGCCAACACCTAAGTGGTGCACGGGTTAATAGATGACGGCGCCCGAGGAGTCTGTGTCCCCCCCAACAGGGCCCACCAGGTCGCGTTAGGAGCGGGGGCCCTGTGCGTCTGGCAGGGTAGCAGGGCAGCGGAGCGTGACGACAGCCACAGTGGGTCCCGGCACAGAAGGTCCAGGTTCCGGTCGTGAGTCCAGGGAGGGAGGCGACGCGTGCCAGCACCGGCAGCACTACAGTGCGGATGGGCAGAGTGTCTGGTGGGACCCGAAGGGACTCACCGCAGTAGCCAGGAGCGGGAGCGTCCCGCAATCCGGTCCCAGAACAGGAAGCCTCCTCTCCGGATCCACAAGAGGCACTGATAGGCAGCACGCCGCCCTGGGAGAGGCGGCGGAGCAACAGCTCTACATTTGGGGTTGCACCCCGGGGTCCAGTCAGGGGGCTGGTGTCTGCGCACAGGCCGCAACGGTTCCTCGAGGAGTGGGGAGAAGGTGACGCCGCACCGCACAGTGCCCCTCCCCCCAGTAGGCCCCGGATCCTCAGAGTCAAGCCAAATGACTCTGGAGCAGAGGAGCGGGGCAGAACGGCGCCAGCTCCCGGCCCAATTTCAAAGCACTGGATCTCTGCGATAGGGTTGATTCAGGACGCGGGGTTCGAGCAGCACACGCCCGGGTCCTGCAGCAATTTAATAGGGTGGCTGGCCCAGGTTTTAATAGGGCACCAAAGGAGGATTCAAACAGGAAGGCGCCCCACGAAGCGGAGTTCACAATCAGGCGGCCATCTTCTATGAGAGCTACAGCGCCCCCCTCCCCAACCAAGTTATCTGAGTTGTGATGTGATAGAGATGCACAGAGGGATACAGAGAAAAAAAAGATTTCAGTACAGGGAGACAGGATTCAGAATGAGAAGGCAAAAGAGTGGGGACATAATTGAAGAATGCATGAGGAAATAAAGTGGACTGAACTGGAAAACAAAAGGGATTTATACTGAATGGTAAGTGTTATTACTTGGCTAGACTAGCTAATTTGGTTGCATCCTGCCTGAAGCTATTTTCTGACATGGCATTGCATTTTTACTGGCATCAAGGGTAAATTAAAGCCAGTATGATGAGCGTTCCTATATCGCTATACTGGCATATATGGGTGCAGCCAGTCGTGACATGTTTTCTTATTGTGGCATGGCATTTTTACTGACAACGTCAGCAGGACTATGTTCTTATGTATGGATACTGGCATATAAGGGCAAACCACATCAAGGATAGTGGCCCATCACAGCCTCTGAGCGACTAGATCTCATTGCAGTACACTTGCTGTGGAAGCAGACACATGCATGTATGTACGCATGTACAAATGCGTAGACTGTGGCTAGTGTCTGCACTTTGCACAACCACATACACACTCTAATTTCACTTTCTTCTATCATTGGGCTTTGGTAGCTCTGCACTAGTGGTGGAGTTATGAGCTATTAATCCGCGGATTTATGTGCCTCTATTGCTCTTCTTAGGTACTCCTCCACTTATCGATGCTCCATGGAATGTGTCCCTGTTGAGTCTAGCATGATCTCTAGATTAAAAACTGTTACATAGTACCCACTGAACCCTTGCTTTTCAGCTCTTTTGTCTCATCACAAGTATAATCATCCAACCGATTCTTGAGGCCCTGCTTCGCTGTAGCTGTTCCAGGAGACACCTGGTCCTTTGCAAAAGAATAGTGCGAAAACCGTACAGAAACATCTGACCTCTTGAAGACTGGTGTGCACCTTACTTCCTCCCACTTTCCGGCAGGAGATTTATTTATTGATTACGGTAGCGCCACCCACGCTGCAGCATCGCGCTCTCCCTCTGTAAGGCGGCAGAGGTCCCTTAGCATCTACTCTCTTCTTGGGGCACATTTCTTCTGACCGGCGGCGGATGCCGCCTCTTCTGCATTTTACTTTTGCAGCGGATGCTGCTTCATGCGTGTTCTGGTTTGGAGCTGCTATCGCGGAGCTGGGCACTTTCTCCCTCGGCGGGAGCAGGCAAAACACTTGATGGCCGATGCCGCAGTGCTGCAGGCTGACCCGCACTCCGGCTGCACAAGCACCCTCTTCACACACGGCTGCGGCCAGGGAGGGTCTGCCGGTGGGTCACTGGGCATCCACTCTCTCCTTTTCTTGTGGCAGTGGGTGCTGCTTCCTTTTCTTTCTCCTGCGGGCAACAGATTGTGCTGCAGGGGTCCGTCTTCCTCGTCGCCATTGGTGGGGGGCGACAGTGGACACACGGCCAGCATCACAAGTGCTGGGGGTGCCAGCATCTTGGTAGATTGCCGGGATCACCCAGACTTTCTGTTGTTGCAGGACAGGATCCCAATGGCCCATGGGGACATGGGCCTGGGCGCACTGTGGATGCCGGGAGCATCCTGGATGGAGGGTGGCCTGGGTGGACCCAGGGCACCATGCTGAACTGGGGGGCCCCTATGGGACTCCCGAGAATGGGAACTTACCACCGTTGCTGGCACCCGTAATATCCCGGTAACACACGGATTTCAGGCACCGGTAATGGTAAGGTGAGTTTGCTGGTAGCCGGCCGGTGGCTCAGGCGGGTTACCGGCCAACTCATAATGAGGCCCAATGTCTTTTGGACTGACATACTCCTGCCCGTATTGGAAGTGAAAGAGCTTGAGGGACTGGTTAATCTTCTTTATGGCCAAAGCTGTCTGAACTGGTCAGGGTGCGGAGTAACAGCTCTCCTCTAGCCCTACACCAGCTTAGGTTTCCTAGGAGTCAGCCGTTAGTAAAACTCTATGTATGGAGCCACTGGTGATGATGGTTGACCAGCTGGGATTCTTCATGAAGCAGTGTGTGCAAGATGCCCATATTTATCTAATGGTGTCAACCGAGGAGAGCATCCGGCAGCTCAAACAACCCTCCCAGAACATTAGAGACTGGAAGAGGACAAACGCAGCCCTTCCAAGACTCAGTTCTTGTTCTATCCCTTAGCTCTGCCTGGGAGAGTTCACTTTACATATTGTTTCTGCGCCAATATATTCTACAGTTAAGTCCTGGGCTTCTTTGTGTTCCCAGACTGTCCCTTGCAAAGCATGTTGTATTCACTATCTAATCTGATGAACAAAATCTACAGCTACTGAAATGTATGTCACCTCTTTGCCTAAAGATGGTTTTAGGACAGTAGTTCAGGGACTGGTGTGATTAAGAGTGGACTGTATGAATTATCTTCTGTATTTCCACGCAAAGTCAAATCTGGCACCCCTAAGGCGGTCTAACATACTGAAGCCCTGCTTGTATATGCATTAAGGATGTTAGGTCAAATTTCTCCTGGTCACTGCGTCACAATGGGGGGCAAGCAACATGATAAATAAAGCTCTATATTGTTTTAAAAACTTTACAACTGTTCAGCCCAGTGTTTCTGTCTATTTGGATTAATTCATATTATATGTAATCAGGTCATCTAGAAGAAAAACGTTGATTCTCTATTAAAAACAAACATTAAAAAGTGGATCCTTTCCTTTTCTAAGGGGGCTTGTGCAGTGTGGAACGCATCTGAACCTGTGCTGTGCACTGTTACCGTGCACTCTGAATTCTCGTCCACCATGTTTTAAAAGACTTTTTGAGGAGTGCTCCTGCAGCTTGAATTGCAATTGGATGTTTTGGATTTATTAAGAAATTACTGTATTTGTGATTATTTAGTACGTGTATGTTGCAGTTCTCTATTTCTCTGGAAATTGCCCTCTGGTTCCTTTTGGGCGGGAAAAGTGTTCACAATACTAAATAACAATAATAAAGACAATTCCCTTGCATAAGATTGCTCAGGCCTGCTGTGGCCAGCACACAGCCATACTGCCCAGGCACCCTCTTGCAACCAACTCGTTAAAATGCCATTATCGGTCACAGGTTGATACATCTGTAGGGTTGGTCACAATATGCACAACCAGAAATACACTTCACACACGCATGCTCAAGCCCTCTAACGATATTCATTTTCTCTGAGACAAGTGATGACATTCAACCAATGGCGTTCCTGGGCTGCTGAGTTACTGGGGTGCCTTCTGGCTGCTCTGTGGTAATTGCATCGGCAGAGCCCCAAACCAACACATGGCAGAGGACACCTGGGAGACAGTCACACAGCTGTCTATTGAGTCTATGTGATGCTGGAAGCTCAAACAGGATGCATGTCTTTAAAGCACCGCATCCACGTGCTTCTCTCTGTCTTCCTCTGGCACGTGCACTGCTGTGCTATAGCCGCCATCCTGCGCCCCCTGTGTCATACTGGGCCCCCTATGTGTCGTCCTCTTTGGGTGTGTGATTCAAATTCATGTGGCTCTCTGGGCATTGCATTTTCCAGGGAAAACAATATCTCTTCTGTTGCTGATAAATCGTTCAGGTGTGTGGCGCATGGTATGAGGTGCATAGGTGGTGGTAGTGATCTAATACAGGGACACTCACCTGTGCCAGGTGCGGGCACAGGTGGTTGATGCAGCACTGGAGACAGATCCACGTTTACAAAGGATTTTGGATTGATTTGGGGCACTCAAAATGAAACAATACATTCCTTTAAAACTTCAAAAGATGGGGAGTGTCCATGGAGTAAGACATATATATTAACGGGATCTTGGTCGCAAGTTTAATCCAGTGTACAATGATCTGTCTGACTTCACTGGCATGGAAGGAGCCAGCTGGCTTAAATGTTACTGTGTTGATATGCCGTGCTTCAGCACCCCCTTCCATGCGCTATCATAATAATGGGAAAGAAAAGCACACGTACAGTTCCGTTTCCGTAGTGTAGTGGTTATCACGTTCGCCTCACACGCGAAAGGTCCCCGGTTCGAAACCGGGCGGAAACACTTTTAGCGAAAGCCTCTTTAATCCTCACTTTTCATCTTCCATAGTGAAGTCCATATGCACAACGTGATATGAACGAACACTATTTTAAAAACTATTTAGTAGCAAAATTAATACAGATTACATTTTTTATAGTGATAGTATGTAAAGAACACGGAACAAAATAAAGTCAGACGAAACTAAGACCGACTTTCGTTCATGATGTATTCGAATTGTAAATACTAGGAGCGGGAATGAATGAAATAAAGGGAAATAAAATTGAGATTCCGAAAAGCGTCTCATTTCAGTGAAAAATGTGAGGTTCCACCGAGATTTGAACTCGGATCGCTGGATTCAAAGTCCAGAGTGCTAACCATTACACCATGGAACCATACACTTAGTGCCACGGTACCCCTAATTTTTAGCTAAGCACAGGTGCCCTGAAATCTGCAGTACTACGAGATTTATGATAGCCTAATACACCCTTTCCCGATATCAGTAATTCTTAATCATTGGGACTTTGTATTATACTTATGTCTTTGTAAAGAGCTTGTCACGGAGAATGAGTACCTCAGGGAGCACTGAGCAGAGGTTGAAACCCCTTAACATATGCACCTTACCATCTCACCTGCATGGGATTTCATGACTCTTTCTTGCCTTTGGACCAGTCATAGAATACAGGCCTGGAACATTATGTTTATTCCCCATTGCCGTCATGATGCCATTCTGGAAAATGACTTGAAATGGCTGTTGCATTGGGCTCTGTTCAGAAAAGACTCTTGGGTTTTCTCCTCAATTACCATATCTCCAAGTGAGATTAGGCAATTTAGTATCTAGCACAGTCTCTGAACATTTCGAATTTTACAGCTTGTGAAAGATTGATATGATTGTATGAGTGTGGATTATACACAACAGTATGATGTGTTGGCCTTACTACAATGAAATAGGAATAATGTAAGGAATAGTTGAAAAGACTCTTGCTGGGGTGGACTGGGTTGTTGGCTCTTCTGCCGAGTACACCAGGCTGCCCCAGTGCCCACCCATTGGTCTAGCACAAAGGCAATCTCACTAGAACCCATTGCTTGGTTCAAAACGGAGTGAAGATCCCAGGCACGTACCCCATATGTTTCAGTAAAGAGCCAGCCTCCCTTTGAACCATGCCTGCTGAGCCTCCTTAAAGCCCCACATCTTGTTCCAGTAGAGATTCAGTATTCTTGGGACACCCCCACCCCCTTGCCCAGCTGCCAAGTTTTCAGTCTATGTATGTGTGACATTTACATATTTGGAATGTACTTAACTGTTGGGGGGCCGCAGGTGGACACACTGCCGGCCTCTCACGTGCTGGGGGAGCCAGCACCTTGGTAGTTTGCCAGGATCACCCGAACTTACTATTGTTGCAGGCCGGGACCATGATGGCCCATGGGGACATGGGCTTGAGGTGCCGGGGGCACTGTGGATGCCGGGAGCATCCTGGGTGGAGGGTGGCCTGGGCGGACCCAGGGCACCATGCTGATGCAGGAGGCCCAGACCAGCGAGACCTGCCGGACCGTGATCACATGGTGTGGGCCTGCAGGCCAGGGCTGGGGACTGGCAGCTGAAAATATTTAACTGTTTCCAAAATCCAGGTCTCACTCCTGCAACCTTCCTGAACCTCCCGCTCAGGACGAATTGTGTATCTCTGGTTTTGGGCTGTGGGGAGTGACATTATCTAATTCTTTTCACCAGCCGGGGCTGGAAACTGCAAACGGGGGCTGCTCTTTTTCCAGCCCTATGTGTCCACCTGCCGTGTTAGGCTAAACACGGGGCTAATTGCTCATGGTCATTTCCTCTGTAAAGAGGATGTTTCTCTGCTCGATCGTTGGTGTGACATCCATCGCTGACAAGACATAAACAAAATGGCCCCCGGGTCTCTGAAGTCACCTGGAAGGTGTGAAGAAGACCTTGCCCTTCCAATCGTGAGTCCCTCTCCCTCGGGACAGCCACCCCTTCCTGTCCTGCTGCCTTTCTCCACCTGGGTTACCTTTGCTTTGTGACCCTTGTGTTTGCCGCCCTGTGAATTGGAGTTGGAGGGGCCTTGGCCCTCCACCATGTTATTGCCTGGTGCCCTCATGCCCCCCTTTCAGGGTGGGTGTGCCATCTCTCTAACATATGACGTCGGGTGCTGCTATGCCCTCATCCCGAGCTTTAACCTGCTGTTGGCCTGGCATTTATCCTCGCCTGAAGCCCATAACAAATTAAGCCCAGGCATAATTATTTACAAAATATTAATATTCAACATGCAAGTCCACACAGACGATCAGTAGCGTACGTGCTTCAACACTTCTGTCCTCCAGCACCCAGCTCATTCTAATGCCATCAGCTCTCTTTTCAACATTGTACTACTTTTGACTGGCCGCAACGGCCAGAAGGGGTTGTCGCCCCTTCGCTGCCCCCATCCTCCTCCTCTTTGCTTCTTCTTTTTTTCTTTTAATAAAACCATGCTCTCTCAATCCGTCGTTAAAATTCAATAATATGTCTGAGCCCACCTGAGATAGGTCAACCCCATCTTTATCGTAGTATCCTGGTACACCCCAATTTATTAGGCCATCCCTAAACATTGAGAAACATGCTCCCCTGCAAAACTTTGTCATGTCCATATTCCATTTTTTCTGGCACTTCTCCACAGCCATGTGTGAATTTGCACCCCTCCATATTTATCTGGGCACGATTCTGGCCATATGAGTCCACAAGCGCCCCCTTCCTCGCTCAATGCCCAGAACGTGGCGCACATTTCCTTAAGCAGCTGCCTTCTTCCCAGCTGTGCCACATCGTTCCCCCCCAGATGGGTTATTATTGTCTCTGGGGGTCACTCTTCACCCAGTAGCGGCTCTCTGACCTCCACCCGGCAATCCATGTGGGACCTTGTCCCAGGAAGCTCTTCTTATTATGCCTCTGAAGATGTTAACACCTCCCATCAGCGTACTGGAACTCTCTACCGGGAGGTCCCCTGCGAAAGAGTGTTTCACCGGCAGCCCTGATATGACAAAGCCACTGTCACATTAGGGTGTCGATCACCAGAGTCATTTTGAAGCATGCAGACATGGATAGTGGGTGCAGTTAGAGTACCACGAGATCAGGCTTAGGTCAAGAGAGGGGTTTTACTGTTTTGGATTCTGTCAGGCCTCCCTACGCATCCTTCCCTCTCCCCACTCTCTGCAGACACAGGCACTCTATATATGACATTGGAAGACAAGGTACACATGTCATAGCAGCCTGGATTGGACACTGACTACATTCTTGTTTTGGGCCAATCTGCTGTAGAATGTTGCCTTTATAAAGGCAGGAAATGTGGTCCTCAGTTGATTCATCTTTGGATTCTCAGAAGAAGGAGAGGAAGGATTCATTGGAAATGTGTTGGGAATGGTTAGTTTATACCAAAGTTCTCTGCCGTAGAGCTGAAGACAGAAGGCTTCAGGGCAGAGGCAAGCTCTACTCTCTAACCCACCCAAGGGCACATTTGGGGTGACCAGCTTGCGCAATCTAGCCAATCATTTTTGAAAAGTCTGCACTGTACCATTTGAGCACTTCGAGCGGACTCAACCTGTCTCAGCGCCCATGATCTCGTGGGACCACCAATTGAAACGGCTTGACACTGACTCGATCCAGAAAGAGCTCCAATAAGCCTGACTCGATGCTGCTGAGCCCCAATCACAATAGACATGCGCATTTGAAGAATCTTTGTCCCCCTTGTCTGCCTCGGCACCTCAGTAACTTTTAAGCCACCTTTCTTAGCCATTTAAAAGACATATCCTTGAACATTGAAATGTGCTGCTAAAATCATTGGCCAGCACCCCTGTCTTCACACTGAATGCCCCTTTATTCCCATAGTGTGTATTCTCTCCGTTTCCTTTAGAGAGGTGGGTCTTTATTGTTTTTAATTTGTTGTATGCACTGTACGTATTTCCTAAAGTTCCTGTTTTTGTAGAACCTTGGTTGGGCATTTATTCATGTTGGTACCACCATACTATTGGTGTTTGTGTGCAAATGTAACAGCTCAAAAGCCTCAGAAAGAATTTAGACTGCCCTTTGCCACAGTTACCAAAAGAGGCATAGGGGGTATACCTGTCGGGTGTGTCGGCTTCCCCTTTATGACTGCGCTCATTGCTGGTTTAGTAGCAGTCTGGGGCTGAGTAGGTGTTTTGGACACTACTCACCCCTGTGCTCCTACAGAGCAATAGTCATTTCGTCACCCCGAATGTAAAATTTTCTGTTATGCCCCAGCAAGGTTTGTGCCATACAAAACACAATACATACATGCAATAAAACATGCCTGTGCTATGCTATAAGATCCTTGTGCACTGCCACAGTGAGGCGTTATGTATTGCCGTATGCTGAAATGAATGTACTACTGCTTGCAGACGGCGGCGAATCAAGTGCACAGTTTTACTTTGACTATGTACATGTTAAGAGCGTTGAAACAAAGTTTAAAAAAAACACATCAACGAATAGGTTATGATAATTTACAGCTATTTTTAAAGAAAACATTTAATGAATTCTATTTTTCCCTTTTAAAGAACTCCTTCGAGGCACTTCAGAGAAGTCACGTGGAATGTTTGCCTGCCCAATCCTGCCTGCTGCTGCTGCTTCCCATGATCACTTTGTTCTATGCTATCTATATTTGTCAGTCACCATCTCTCCAGGGGTTTTGTTTACTGTGAACCCCATTCGCGGTATTGCTGAGGCAGCTCCGGCTGTTTGTTGTCTAGACAGGGCCCCAGTCTGGTAATGTGAACTAGTCACAAGAAGGATAGTCTTGAAACGTGAGCGACGGAATATGTTCAATGTAGTGAGATGCGACATAAAATTATAGTCCTCTTTACCAGAAACCCAAAGAGGATGTAACAGTATATCCTTTAAATGTTGGCGTTCATGCGTACCCCAAAAAATATATGCACCTGGAGATGCCGGGGATTGAACCCGGGGCCTCATACATGCAAAGCATGCGCTCTACCACTGAGCTACATCCCCTCACCTAAAACACACCATCGTAATATCTGTGCCGTCCGACCCTCGGCCCAGTAATTCTGCAAATGAAATCTAGTTTGTAGAAAAGGTTCGGCAGTGAAATCGAAAGTGATAATCGATGCAGGACCGAGATTGTTTCTGCTATAGGGACTGCTGGTGGCTGTGCTACATCCCTTTACGATAACGTTCCACTAATGTTAGAGTCGGCACGGAGTTTTTTGTATGTGGGAACTGTTTTCATTCTCTATCTCTGTTCTACTTTGGGATGTTTCCTCTTTCGCCTCGCCACAGAAATCAGAAGGAATGTGTCAGGCTTTCGTTTGCCACCACATTCTCATCACCTGGTATAGAGCGAACTTCCCACAATCTTTCTTCTGTTTTATCTCTGTCCGCAGAATATCGATTTTCAGGGATTACAGCTGGCTTCACTAGCAGGAATATGTGTCACTGGTGTTGTGCCACAGAGGGCCGATCCAATAGCAAAGCACCACCACGTGACTGCTTGGCACCATGTGCTGCTGCTTTTAAACAAGCACTGGCAATGCCAACAGTTTGGACTTTTATCTAGGCCTGGGAAAGGCACTTGCCAGGCACCACCCTAGTGGTATTAACTGGCCACTGATGGTACCAGCAGCAAAATGGTGTGTGTACCTGGGTATCTAATAATAGTGCCGGCAAACGTCTAATACTTAAATCTTAAAACACAAGCCATCACAGTAGGCTTTGTCAATGCATGTTTTTATCAAGACTTCAGTGAAGGACACGCATGGTGCTTGTGAATGTAGACTTGGTTACGACATTTTAATTACACCGGTGGCACTTTACTCCTGCAATTAAGACATTAGCCCTCAGAAGACTGCTTTGAAAAAACACTGGCAGACATTTCGAGTGCAAAGCTAGATGGTAAGTCTTGATTAAAGTTAACTCAAAGAGTTCCCATAATTAGGAGTTTTGGGTCTGGAGGGGCAGGACTGGGTGGGAATGGCCACATGGCCATGGCAGTCAATGGGTGGGCAAATAACTAAACAACACTTACAAGCTTTGGTTCCCTCCTCAGATGCCTTTTTCCCCGATCTGGACTCTAATGCAATAGTTTCAGCATATAGGTGGGTGCCACCTAATAGCCCAAAGTAATAAAGGATCTAGGTGGCAACAGTGTCTGCCTCTCAGTGCTGGCACACTTAGGTGAGTGAGGGGAGGTGGCAGGCCCGTCTAGGGTCTGCCGCTGCCCACATCCTCTTCCTCTCTGTCCCATCCACCAAGTTATCTTTTTTTTATTTATTTTTTTACTTTTATTTATTTAGCTTGGCAGCACAGGAACAGGTGAGCTACATACAGGACAAGTATAATCAGAGCAATGCAGGTAATACAAACATATAAAGCAAATTCAAAACCAGTTTGTGCACATGTGGCAGACATCCAAGGTGGGTGTGGGGGCAGTGAGTGAACAATTCCGGAGGTTGTGCGGGAATAGCAGGGGGAGAGGACTGGAGATGTAGAGTCCGAGGCAGAATCAATGGGAGCCATGTATGAACGAAACCTTGACCAAACATCTCTGGGTCTTTAGTGGGTTGGCTGTTGTATAGCCCAGGATTCTTCGGTGTCCGATGCCCATGTGACCGCCCTGAGCCACTGTGCATGGGTGGGTGTGGTAGGCCGAAGCCAGCAGAGTAAAATAGAGCGTACAGCAAGTGGCATGCAAAGTCCAGCCAGGTTTTTGGAATCTCAGCGGAGCTCAGAAAAGTCATGGAAAAGACAACTCATTGGGGATAGGGTAATAGGGTGATCGAGGATAGCTGACATAGTAGCACATACTGCGCTCCAAAATTGAGTGAGACGGGGGCAGGACCAAATCATGTGGATATAGCCAGCGTTGTCGCAGCCACACCTGGGGCACCTTGGGGACAAGTCATTTGAAATGTGGTGTAGTCTGCTCGGGGTGTAGTGGTATCTGTGGTGCACCTTGAATTGGATCAATTTAAAGCGGGAGTTAAAGGATACCTGATGAATACATGCACACATTCGGGCCCATCGTTCATCTGTGATTTCGAGACCAAGGTCATCCCCCCAGGTATGTCTTAACTTGGTAAATGTAGGGGCCGATCTAGCCTGTACCAGGGTGTAGAGTCTGGAAACTTTGCCCCTCATGGGGGTGGGAGAGGTAAGCTCCGTAACTGCAGGTTCATCAGGTGGCAGCACTGGGAAACTGGGGTATTTGTGTTTAAGGATTTTCCGGAGGGGTGACTACTGAAGCCAAGCGGATGGTCTCCGCTTCAAGGACAGTGGAAGATCTGGCCACTCTATGAAGTTACCCTGTTCGAAGAAGTCCCATAGTTGTTCATATCCAGGCTCTGCCCACCGGCGAACGATGACGGGAGGTACATGTGGGACCTCCGGGAGGAAGTTCCAAAGTGGAAAGTTACCATGAAAGGGGTGGGCGATGCCTAGTAATTACCATGTTTTAGATAGGGCCAGAGAAGTAGAGGCCGCCGGGTCAAGTGAGTCTAATACCCTCGGCATGGGCGTGATAACCAGGGAGCAAATATCACGATCGCTGATCGATAGCTTTTCGAGTCTGACATGAGGTGGGGGGTCCAATGTTTTAAACAAGTGTGAAGTGTATTGGAGTTGGGACACCAGCCAGTACTTAAGGAAGTCAGGAGCACCGAAGCCGCCAACCTCCATCGGGATGGTCAAGGTCTTGAGTTTAAGCCGGACCATGTCTGAGTGCCAAAGAAAGGTATTAAGGGTACGAGTCAGCACCCGGAAGAACCAGCCGCTCGGCCACTGGGGGATATTGGCGAACCTGTACAGAAGCTGGGGTAATACTACCATTTTTAGTATCCCTATCCTGCCGGCAAGTGAGATCGGGAGCCTACTCCAGCGACTTTTGTCGTAAGGCTAGTGAGGTATTTTTGGTAGTTCTCTTCAAAAACCTGTTCGAATCGGCGAGACACTACTATGCCCAGGTAGGTAAAGCTTGACTGGGCCCATGTGAATCGCTGGGTATCAGGAGGGGGGCGTGTGCAGGCAGTGAGCGGCAAAAGGGTAGATTTAGAGCAATTTACTTTGAGGCCAGAAACTTGTCCAAAAAGGATATCTTCCAATATCGGAGCCAAATTGGTGTCGGGGGAACGGATGAAGAGAAGGGCATCATCAGCATACAGGGATACTATGTCCGCGAAAGGTTCCATCTCTATGGCAAAGACCAGAGGAGAGAAGGGACAGCCCTGCCTAGTGCCCCTAGTTATTTGGAAAAGGGGGGAGCATCGGTCCTCAGTACGAACCCTGGCCACTGGGTTGGAGTACAGCAGCCCGACCCAGGAAAGGAAGCGGGGCAGAATTTGCATTTTTTAAGAACCCGCCAGAGATTCTCCCACGAGACAGAATCGAAGGCTTTTTGCATATCGAGTGCCACTGCTACTGCATGCAGATTTGGGTTAATCCTGCTTATAATGTTGAAGAGACGCCTCAGGTTCAGAGAGGTGGAGCGTCCCGGAATAAATCCCGCTTGATCGGGGTGAATGATATGCGGCATGTAGGGGGCAAGGCGTAGGGCTAGTAATTTGGCGTACCCGTTGATAAGCGAGAGTGGACTATAAGAGCAGCATTGAGTGGGGGGTTTACCGGGCTTCAGCAAAACGGTTATTGTGGCTTCACAGAGCGAAGGGGGAAACAGACCTACCTCCACTGATTCCTCCCAGAGGGCCATTAGGCGAGGGAGTAGGAGTGATTTGAAGTGTTAATAGAATTCAACGGGAATGCCATCTGAGCCTGGGGATTTCCCTGATGAGAGTGAGTCTATGGCATCCAAGAATTCCCCGGTGGTGAATGGATTCTCGAGACATCCAATGGTCTCAGGGGAGAGGATCGAGAGGGGAAGCTTATCTAGGGAAGACTAGATCTCCGCTGTCGGGACATTGTCTGCATTGGCATATAGGGATTCGTAGAAAGAGAGGAATTCAGAGTTAATATCTTGCAGGGACGTGGCTAGGGTACCATCGGGTCTCTCCACTCCAGGGATGGGAGGGGCACCAAATTCTCGGTGGAGAAGCCTGGCCAGAAGATGGCCTGGGCGTTGACACTCGCCGTATTTCCTCGCAAGTCCCGGGCTGTCCAGGAACCTCAGTTCGCGGTCCGCAAGAAAACGGAATGTGTCAAGTTCCGTACCGATTGATGCCAGGAGTTCCGGAGTTTGGTGTAGCGAGCATTGAGCTTCCAGTGCGGACAGCATGGCTTTGCTTTCAGCAATATTTCTGTGAATTGTTTTAAGGATGCTGTTCTCCTTAGACAGGGCAATACCTCTTATATAAGCTTTGAAAGATTCCCAGAGGGTGGCCTGTGAGGACACTGTGTTGGTGTTAATTTCGAAGAACTCCTCAATGGCGGTCTCCAGCTCTGAGCTGAAGACGGGGTCGAGGAGAGAGTGAGGTTTCATTATCCAGTGTCTGCTGCGGTCACGATCCGGGCCCCAACAAAGGGTAATAGTCACCGGTGAATGAACAGAGAGGGTTCTGGGAAGGATCGATAGGTGAGATATGTTCCTTATAAGTATGTCACACACTAGCCATCTATCGATTCAGGAATATGAGTCATGCACCGAAGAGTAGAAGGAGTAGGAGCGGGAGTCGGGATAGAGAAGCCTCCATGCGTCCACCAGGGAAAGACTGGGGAGAGATGACAGTGTAGTGTAGGCTGCTTTGGAAAGTCGGCGAGGTCTGGAGCCGTATCTGTCAAGGTCTACGTCAAATATCGTATTAAAATCACCTCCCCAGAGGATTATTGTTAGCAGGAAGCTGTCAAGGAGAGACGTGAGATGTGAATAGAACTCCAGGTCGTCGATATTGGATCCATAGATGTTTAATAGGACCACCTCCTTATTCTGCAGACTACCATGGACTAACACATATCTGCCCAGGGGGTCGATCTGTGTAGATATGGGGTTAAATTTAAGGCTCCTGTGAATTAGAGTCATAACTCCCCGGCTTTGGGTAGAATAATTAGTAAAGTACCTCTGAGGGCCCCACATTTTGGCAAATCTTTCACAATACTCGGTGTAGGCGTGCGTTTCTTGTAAAAACAGTATTTTGACCCAATGGCGTTTGGCCTGAAGCTGTAGTTGTTTCATCTTCTTATAGTTTCCCAGCCCCCGCACATTCCAACTCATGAATGTCAAGTTATCCTCAGTTGACAGTCCAGAGGTGGTCATTAGAAGTGACGGATTAACGGGGTGGTGCTCCCCATGATCGGTGCACCATTTGATCAGCCTTGCAATAATAACTGAACAATATTGCCCCATACTCTACCTCCCCTGTGGATACCAAGCCTTTTTTAACATAAAACCCAACAACGCCCACCCCCTCCGACGTCCCGCCCCCAAACAAACAGAGGAATGACAACCCCATGCCCAAACAACCAAATCCAAACCAATGGCATCAACGCCGGGGGGCCTGTGAGCTGGCCTGGCGGCGGTGCTCCGGACCGGAAGGCAATTTAAGGATAAGCATGGTGCCTAGTGATGACATCTTGTGCCACCCGGGTAGGACTCCACCTGGGTGGAAAGGGCATGATCGCAAAATATAGAAACAATTTTCTCACGTATGGGGGAAGTAGCCCCCTAATCAATCAACTAGACCAGGAAGGTGACTGAATTTAACAGCAACTAATAGAGTAAACTAGCAACAGTGGATGAGCGCTGCGGAGAGAAATTGAACCAGAGAGGCGTTCAGTGATAACTACGAGAGTCTCCCATGGGATTATGAGGCCAGCCCTAAGGACCAGAACATACATGTCATAGACCGAAAAACTCGAGTAGGCGGAAGACAGCCCCTTCTCACGCTCATCCACCGGGTAGACATTTCTGTACCAAGTCGGAGTCCCAAATCATGAACAATCAGCCAATAAACATAACATTGACAATGTGTGTTTCAAAAGGGGGTCAGCCGGGGAAATGTTCATCGATAAATCTGGAGGCCTCCTCAGGGATTGTGAAGAAGTAGACCTGGTTGGAATGTTCAATGCTCAATTTAGCGGGGTATAACATGGAGTATTTGACCTGCAGGTCTCGAAGCCTCCTCTTTACTGCCAGGAAGGTTTTGCGTTCACGTTGGACTGCCACCGAGAAATCAGGATATAGATGGATCCTGGCAGCGCCCAGAATGAGTTCACCCTTGGCTCTAGCCGGCCTGAGCAGGGCGTCACGGTCACGGAAGTTTAGAACTCTACCTATAATGGGTCGTAGTGGTGCACCCGGTCTGGGCTTTGCAGTGAGGGCACGGTGGGCTCTCTCGATCGCGAACTATGGGGAGAGTTTTGGAGTCTAACAATTTTAGTAGAGTGCACTCTAAGTAATCCTCCATGGGTACCTTTATGCCATCTTCGGGTACTCCGATAATGCGGAGGTTGTTACGTCTCCAGCGTGATTCGAGGTCCTCGTTCTTTTTCTCAACCTCGGCGACACGGCCAGAAAGTGTGGAGACCTCCGCCCTTAGAGAGCTCAAGTTATCCTTGGTGGTACTCACTCGTGTCTCGATCTCGGCAACCCGGCCGTCGGTCCTCTCCATATGAGCCTTGATAGAGGATATAGTGCCATTCATGTCGTCAAGCTCTCTGTGGAGCGTGGTGAACACCTCCCGGATGTATTCCATCATTTTTTGAGCGTCTGCCGGGTCCGAGGTCGAGGGGTTAGATGGTTCCTACCCGGACACCTCCCCCACCGGCCCCAACGGGGTTTTTGTGAAAATGTTAATTGAGCATTGCTTCTTTCCAGCTCCCTTGGTCATGGCACCAGGCGGAGGGTGGGCCCGAAGGCCTGGGCGGGCGGCAGGAGTGTCGAGGCAGGTCGGGAGGCAGAGGGCAGGACACAGAGGATGGTCGGACAGGCTATTCAGAGCATTCGGGCGCCCAGAGGACGACAGGGTTGAAGTGGAAAGTAGTGCTGTAATAGGATGTGGAGTCTCTGGTCACCACTGCCCGCCAGTTCGCAGGTCCGGGGGGGATCTCCCTGGCCGGCAGTGGTATGAGGGCACTGAGTGGTCAGTGAGTGGATCCCCTGGTGTCGACCGCCCCGAAGATCACGGGTGAAGGCCAAGAACCGGAGATCAGTGTGCCGTGACAGGGGTGGAAGTAGGAGCAGCTATGGGCACTGATGTGGTTGAGCAAACTGGGGAGTCCACTTCCTGTGTCGGAGGAGAGGTCCGCCAAGGCTCCCAGCAAGGCAGTGGTGGACCACAGAGGGGTTAGCAGGACGCCCACGGCCAGGCAGCGAGGAGACAGTCACTGCAGGGGTCTTCGATCCCAGTATATCCAAGTAAAGCAGAGGGTCCAGTCACTGCGCGCCGCGGTAGGGGGGACCAGCCTGGTGCACCACTAACCATGGTCTGTGTGGTGTCCCAACTGATATATGTGGCGCAATGAGCGGGAGGTGTATCACCACGGCGAATACCCCATGCAGGCACTACGGTGGAGAGCAGTAGGATCCACACCAAGAGAAGAGGTCCCAATCCAAGGGCCAGCAGCGGGCAGCGTGTGCCAACACCTAAGTGGTGCACGGGTTAATAGATGACGGCGCCCGAGGAGTCTGTGTCCCCCCCGACAGGGCCCACCAGGTCGCGTTAGGAGCGGGGGCCCTGTGCGTCTGGCAGGGTAGCAGGGCAGCGGAGAGTGACGACAGCCACAGTGGGTCCCGGCACAGAAGGTCCAGGTTCCGGTCGTGAGTCCAGGGAGGGAGGCGACGCGTGCCAGCACTGGCAGCACTACAGTGCGGATGGGCAGAGTGTCTGGTGGGACCCGAAGGGACTCACCGCAGTAGCCAGGAGCGGGAGCGTCCCGCAATCCGGTCCCAGAACAGGAAGCCTCCTCTCCGGATCCACAAGAGGCACTGATAGGCAGCACGCCGCCCTGGGAGAGGCGGCGGAGCAACAGCTCTACATTTGGGGTTGCACCCCGGGGTCCAGTCAGGGGGCTGGTGTCTGCGCACAGGCCGCAACGGTTCCTCGAGGAGTGGGGAGAAGGTGACGCCGCACCGCACAGTGCCCCTCCCCCCAGTAGGCCCCGGATCCTCAGAGTCAAGCCAAATGACTCTGGAGCAGAGGAGCGGGGCAGAACGGCGCCAGCTCCCGGCCCAATTTCAAAGCACTGGATCTCTGCGATAGGGTTGATTCAGGACGCGGGGTTCGAGCAGCACACGCCCGGGTCCTGCAGCAATTTAATAGGGTGGCTGGCCCAGGTTTTAATAGGGCACCAAAGGAGGATTCAAACAGGAAGGCGCCCCACGAAGCGGAGTTCACAATCAGGCGGCCATCTTCTATGAGAGCTACAGCGCCCCCCTCCCCAACCAAGTTATCTGAGTTGTGATGTGATAGAGATGCACAGAGGGATACAGAGAAAAAAAAGATTTCAGTACAGGGAGACAGGATTCAGAATGAGAAGGCAAAAGAGTGGGGACATAATTGAAGAATGCATGAGGAAATAAAGTGGACTGAACTGGAAAACAAAAGGGATTTATACTGAATGGTAAGTGTTATTACTTGGCTAGACTAGCTAATTTGGTTGCATCCTGCCTGAAGCTATTTTCTGACATGGCATTGCATTTTTACTGGCATCAAGGGTAAATTAAAGCCAGTATGATGAGCGTTCCTATATCGCTATACTGGCATATATGGGTGCAGCCAGTCGTGACATGTTTTCTTATTGTGGCATGGCATTTTTACTGACAACGTCAGCAGGACTATGTTCTTATGTATGGATACTGGCATATAAGGGCAAACCACATCAAGGATAGTGGCCCATCACAGCCTCTGAGCGACTAGATCTCATTGCAGTACACTTGCTGTGGAAGCAGACACATGCATGTATGTACGCATGTACAAATGCGTAGACTGTGGCTAGTGTCTGCACTTTGCACAACCACATACACACTCTAATTTCACTTTCTTCTATCATTGGGCTTTGGTAGCTCTGCACTAGTGGTGGAGTTATGAGCTATTAATCCGCGGATTTATGTGCCTCTATTGCTCTTCTTAGGTACTCCTCCACTTATCGATGCTCCATGGAATGTGTCCCTGTTGAGTCTAGCATGATCTCTAGATTAAAAACTGTTACATAGTACCCACTGAACCCTTGCTTTTCAGCTCTTTTGTCTCATCACAAGTATAATCATCCAACCGATTCTTGAGGCCCTGCTTCGCTGTAGCTGTTCCAGGAGACACCTGGTCCTTTGCAAAAGAATAGTGCGAAAACCGTACAGAAACATCTGACCTCTTGAAGACTGGTGTGCACCTTACTTCCTCCCACTTTCCGGCAGGAGATTTATTTATTGATTACGGTAGCGCCACCCACGCTGCAGCATCGCGCTCTCCCTCTGTAAGGCGGCAGAGGTCCCTTAGCATCTACTCTCTTCTTGGGGCACATTTCTTCTGACCGGCGGCGGATGCCGCCTCTTCTGCATTTTACTTTTGCAGCGGATGCTGCTTCATGCGTGTTCTGGTTTGGAGCTGCTATCGCGGAGCTGGGCACTTTCTCCCTCGGCGGGAGCAGGCAAAACACTTGATGGCCGATGCCGCAGTGCTGCAGGCTGACCCGCACTCCGGCTGCACAAGCACCCTCTTCACACACGGCTGCGGCCAGGGAGGGTCTGCCGGTGGGTCACTGGGCATCCACTCTCTCCTTTTCTTGTGGCAGTGGGTGCTGCTTCCTTTTCTTTCTCCTGCGGGCAACAGATTGTGCTGCAGGGGTCCGTCTTCCTCGTCGCCATTGGTGGGGGGCGACAGTGGACACACGGCCAGCATCACAAGTGCTGGGGGTGCCAGCATCTTGGTAGATTGCCGGGATCACCCAGACTTTCTGTTGTTGCAGGACAGGATCCCAATGGCCCATGGGGACATGGGCCTGGGCGCACTGTGGATGCCGGGAGCATCCTGGATGGAGGGTGGCCTGGGTGGACCCAGGGCACCATGCTGAACTGGGGGGCCCCTATGGGACTCCCGAGAATGGGAACTTACCACCGTTGCTGGCACCCGTAATATCCCGGTAACACACGGATTTCAGGCACCGGTAATGGTAAGGTGAGTTTGCTGGTAGCCGGCCGGTGGCTCAGGCGGGTTACCGGCCAACTCATAATGAGGCCCAATGTCTTTTGGACTGACATACTCCTGCCCGTATTGGAAGTGAAAGAGCTTGAGGGACTGGTTAATCTTCTTTATGGCCAAAGCTGTCTGAACTGGTCAGGGTGCGGAGTAACAGCTCTCCTCTAGCCCTACACCAGCTTAGGTTTCCTAGGAGTCAGCCGTTAGTAAAACTCTATGTATGGAGCCACTGGTGATGATGGTTGACCAGCTGGGATTCTTCATGAAGCAGTGTGTGCAAGATGCCCATATTTATCTAATGGTGTCAACCGAGGAGAGCATCCGGCAGCTCAAACAACCCTCCCAGAACATTAGAGACTGGAAGAGGACAAACGCAGCCCTTCCAAGACTCAGTTCTTGTTCTATCCCTTAGCTCTGCCTGGGAGAGTTCACTTTACATATTGTTTCTGCGCCAATATATTCTACAGTTAAGTCCTGGGCTTCTTTGTGTTCCCAGACTGTCCCTTGCAAAGCATGTTGTATTCACTATCTAATCTGATGAACAAAATCTACAGCTACTGAAATGTATGTCACCTCTTTGCCTAAAGATGGTTTTAGGACAGTAGTTCAGGGACTGGTGTGATTAAGAGTGGACTGTATGAATTATCTTCTGTATTTCCACGCAAAGTCAAATCTGGCACCCCTAAGGCGGTCTAACATACTGAAGCCCTGCTTGTATATGCATTAAGGATGTTAGGTCAAATTTCTCCTGGTCACTGCGTCACAATGGGGGGCAAGCAACATGATAAATAAAGCTCTATATTGTTTTAAAAACTTTACAACTGTTCAGCCCAGTGTTTCTGTCTATTTGGATTAATTCATATTATATGTAATCAGGTCATCTAGAAGAAAAACGTTGATTCTCTATTAAAAACAAACATTAAAAAGTGGATCCTTTCCTTTTCTAAGGGGGCTTGTGCAGTGTGGAACGCATCTGAACCTGTGCTGTGCACTGTTACCGTGCACTCTGAATTCTCGTCCACCATGTTTTAAAAGACTTTTTGAGGAGTGCTCCTGCAGCTTGAATTGCAATTGGATGTTTTGGATTTATTAAGAAATTACTGTATTTGTGATTATTTAGTACGTGTATGTTGCAGTTCTCTATTTCTCTGGAAATTGCCCTCTGGTTCCTTTTGGGCGGGAAAAGTGTTCACAATACTAAATAACAATAATAAAGACAATTCCCTTGCATAAGATTGCTCAGGCCTGCTGTGGCCAGCACACAGCCATACTGCCCAGGCACCCTCTTGCAACCAACTCGTTAAAATGCCATTATCGGTCACAGGTTGATACATCTGTAGGGTTGGTCACAATATGCACAACCAGAAATACACTTCACACACGCATGCTCAAGCCCTCTAACGATATTCATTTTCTCTGAGACAAGTGATGACATTCAACCAATGGCGTTCCTGGGCTGCTGAGTTACTGGGGTGCCTTCTGGCTGCTCTGTGGTAATTGCATCGGCAGAGCCCCAAACCAACACATGGCAGAGGACACCTGGGAGACAGTCACACAGCTGTCTATTGAGTCTATGTGATGCTGGAAGCTCAAACAGGATGCATGTCTTTAAAGCACCGCATCCACGTGCTTCTCTCTGTCTTCCTCTGGCACGTGCACTGCTGTGCTATAGCCGCCATCCTGCGCCCCCTGTGTCATACTGGGCCCCCTATGTGTCGTCCTCTTTGGGTGTGTGATTCAAATTCATGTGGCTCTCTGGGCATTGCATTTTCCAGGGAAAACAATATCTCTTCTGTTGCTGATAAATCGTTCAGGTGTGTGGCGCATGGTATGAGGTGCATAGGTGGTGGTAGTGATCTAATACAGGGACACTCACCTGTGCCAGGTGCGGGCACAGGTGGTTGATGCAGCACTGGAGACAGATCCACGTTTACAAAGGATTTTGGATTGATTTGGGGCACTCAAAATGAAACAATACATTCCTTTAAAACTTCAAAAGATGGGGAGTGTCCATGGAGTAAGACATATATATTAACGGGATCTTGGTCGCAAGTTTAATCCAGTGTACAATGATCTGTCTGACTTCACTGGCATGGAAGGAGCCAGCTGGCTTAAATGTTACTGTGTTGATATGCCGTGCTTCAGCACCCCCTTCCATGCGCTATCATAATAATGGGAAAGAAAAGCACACGTACAGTTCCGTTTCCGTAGTGTAGTGGTTATCACGTTCGCCTCACACGCGAAAGGTCCCCGGTTCGAAACCGGGCGGAAACACTTTTAGCGAAAGCCTCTTTAATCCTCACTTTTCATCTTCCATAGTGAAGTCCATATGCACAACGTGATATGAACGAACACTATTTTAAAAACTATTTAGTAGCAAAATTAATACAGATTACATTTTTTATAGTGATAGTATGTAAAGAACACGGAACAAAATAAAGTCAGACGAAACTAAGACCGACTTTCGTTCATGATGTATTCGAATTGTAAATACTAGGAGCGGGAATGAATGAAATAAAGGGAAATAAAATTGAGATTCCGAAAAGCGTCTCATTTCAGTGAAAAATGTGAGGTTCCACCGAGATTTGAACTCGGATCGCTGGATTCAAAGTCCAGAGTGCTAACCATTACACCATGGAACCATACACTTAGTGCCACGGTACCCCTAATTTTTAGCTAAGCACAGGTGCCCTGAAATCTGCAGTACTACGAGATTTATGATAGCCTAATACACCCTTTCCCGATATCAGTAATTCTTAATCATTGGGACTTTGTATTATACTTATGTCTTTGTAAAGAGCTTGTCACGGAGAATGAGTACCTCAGGGAGCACTGAGCAGAGGTTGAAACCCCTTAACATATGCACCTTACCATCTCACCTGCATGGGATTTCATGACTCTTTCTTGCCTTTGGACCAGTCATAGAATACAGGCCTGGAACATTATGTTTATTCCCCATTGCCGTCATGATGCCATTCTGGAAAATGACTTGAAATGGCTGTTGCATTGGGCTCTGTTCAGAAAAGACTCTTGGGTTTTCTCCTCAATTACCATATCTCCAAGTGAGATTAGGCAATTTAGTATCTAGCACAGTCTCTGAACATTTCGAATTTTACAGCTTGTGAAAGATTGATATGATTGTATGAGTGTGGATTATACACAACAGTATGATGTGTTGGCCTTACTACAATGAAATAGGAATAATGTAAGGAATAGTTGAAAAGACTCTTGCTGGGGTGGACTGGGTTGTTGGCTCTTCTGCCGAGTACACCAGGCTGCCCCAGTGCCCACCCATTGGTCTAGCACAAACGCAATCTCACTAGAACCCATTGCTTGGTTCAAAACGGAGTGAAGATCCCAGGCACGTACCCCATATGTTTCAGTAAAGAGCCAGCCTCCCTTTGAACCATGCCTGCTGAGCCTCCTTAAAGCCCCACATCTTGTTCCAGTAGAGATTCAGTATTCTTGGGACACCCCCACCCCCTTGCCCAGCTGCCAAGTTTTCAGTCTATGTATGTGTGACATTTACATATTTGGAATGTACTTAACTGTTGGGGGGCCGCAGGTGGACACACTGCCGGCCTCTCACGTGCTGGGGGAGCCAGCACCTTGGTAGTTTGCCAGGATCACCCAAACTTACTATTGTTGCAGGCCGGGACCATGATGGCCCATGGGGACATGGGCTTGAGGTGCCGGGGGCACTGTGGATGCCGGGAGCATCCTGGGTGGAGGGTGGCCTGGGCGGACCCAGGGCACCATGCTGATGCAGGAGGCCCAGACCAGCGAGACCTGCCGGACCGTGATCACATGGTGTGGGCCTGCAGGCCAGGGCTGGGGACTGGCAGCTGAAAATATTTAACTGTTTCCAAAATCCAGGTCTCACTCCTGCAACCTTCCTGAACCTCCCGCTCAGGACGAATTGTGTATCTCTGGTTTTGGGCTGTGGGGAGTGACATTATCTAATTCTTTTCACCAGCCGGGGCTGGAAACTGCAAACGGGGGCTGCTCTTTTTCCAGCTCTATGTGTCCACCTGCCGTGTTAGGCTAAACACGGGGCTAATTGCTCATGGTCATTTCCTCTGTAAAGAGGATGTTTCTCTGCTCGATCGTTGGTGTGACATCCATCGCTGACAAGACATAAACAAAATGGCCCCCGGGTCTCTGAAGTCACCTGGAAGGTGTGAAGAAGACCTTGCCCTTCCAATCGTGAGTCCCTCTCCCTCGGGACAGCCACCCCTTCCTGTCCTGCTGCCTTTCTCCACCTGGGTTACCTTTGCTTTGTGACCCTTGTGTTTGCCGCCCTGTGAATTGGAGTTGGAGGGGCCTTGGCCCTCCACCATGTTATTGCCTGGTGCCCTCATGCCCCCCTTTCAGGGTGGGTGTGCCATCTCTCTAACATATGACGTCGGGTGCTGCTATGCCCTCATCCCGAGCTTTAACCTGCTGTTGGCCTGGCATTTATCCTCGCCTGAAGCCCATAACAAATTAAGCCCAGGCATAATTATTTACAAAATATTAATATTCAACATGCAAGTCCACACAGACGATCAGTAGCGTACGTGCTTCAACACTTCTGTCCTCCAGCACCCAGCTCATTCTAATGCCATCAGCTCTCTTTTCAACATTGTACTACTTTTGACTGGCCGCAACGGCCAGAAGGGGTTGTCGCCCCTTCGCTGCCCCCATCCTCCTCCTCTTTGCTTCTTCTTTTTTTCTTTTAATAAAACCATGCTCTCTCAATCCGTCGTTAAAATTCAATAATATGTCTGAGCCCACCTGAGATAGGTCAACCCCATCTTTATCGTAGTATCCTGGTACACCCCAATTTATTAGGCCATCCCTAAACATTGAGAAACATGCTCCCCTGCAAAACTTTGTCATGTCTATATTCCATTTTTTCTGGCACTTCTCCACAGCCATGTGTGAATTTGCACCCCTCCATATTTATCTGGGCACGATTCTGGCCATATGAGTCCACAAGCGCCCCCTTCCTCGCTCAATGCCCAGAACGTGGCGCACATTTCCTTAAGCAGCTGCCTTCTTCCCAGCTGTGCCACATCGTTCCCCCCCAGATGGGTTATTATTGTCTCTGGGGGTCACTCTTCACCCAGTAGCGGCTCTCTGACCTCCACCCGGCAATCCATGTGGGACCTTGTCCCAGGAAGCTCTTCTTATTATGCCTCTGAAGATGTTAACACCTCCCATCAGCGTACTGGAACTCTCTACCGGGAGGTCCCCTGCAAAAGAGTGTTTCACCGGCAGCCATGATATGACAAAGCCACTGTCACATTAGGGTGTCGATCACCAGAGTCATTTTGAAGCATGCAGACATGGATAGTGGGTGCAGTTAGAGTACCACGAGATCAGGCTTAGGTCAAGAGAGGGGTTTTACTGTTTTGGATTCTGTCAGGCCTCCCTACGCATCCTTCCCTCTCCCCACTCTCTGCAGACACAGGCACTCTATATATGACATTGGAAGACAAGGTACACATGTCATAGCAGCCTGGATTGGACACTGACTACATTCTTGTTTTGGGCCAATCTGCTGTAGAATGTTGCCTTTATAAAGGCAGGAAATGTGGTCCTCAGTTGATTCATCTTTGGATTCTCAGAAGAAGGAGAGGAAGGATTCATTGGAAATGTGTTGGGAATGGTTAGTTTATACCAAAGTTCTCTGCCATAGAGCTGAAGACAGAAGGCTTCAGGGCAGAGGCAAGCTCTACTCTCTAACCCACCCAAGGGCACATTTGGGGTGACCAGCTTGCGCAATCTAGCCAATCATTTTTGAAAAGTCTGCACTGTACCATTTGAGCACTTCGAGCGGACTCAACCTGTCTCAGCGCCCATGATCTCGTGGGACCACCAATTGAAACGGCTTGACACTGACTCGATCCAGAAAGAGCTCCAATAAGCCTGACTCGATGCTGCTGAGCCCCAATCACAATAGACATGCGCATTTGAAGAATCTTTGTCCCCCTTGTCTGCCTCGGCACCTCAGTAACTTTTAAGCCACCTTTCTTAGCCATTTAAAAGACATATCCTTGAACATTGAAATGTGCTGCTAAAATCATTGGCCAGCACCCCTGTCTTCACACTGAATGCCCCTTTATTCCCATAGTGTGTATTCTCTCCGTTTCCTTTAGAGAGGTGGGTCTTTATTGTTTTTAATTTGTTGTATGCACTGTACGTATTTCCTAAAGTTCCTGTTTTTGTAGAACCTTGGTTGGGCATTTATTCATGTTGGTACCACCATACTATTGGTGTTTGTGTGCAAATGTAACAGCTCAAACGCCTCAGAAAGAATTTAGACTGCCCTTTGCCACAGTTACCAAAAGAGGCATAGGGGGTATACCTGTCGGGTGTGTCGGCTTCCCCTTTATGACTGCGCTCATTGCTGGTTTAGTAGCAGTCTGGGGCTGAGTAGGTGTTTTGGACACTACTCACCCCTGTGCTCCTACAGAGCAATAGTCATTTCGTCACCCCGAATGTAAAATTTTCTGTTATGCCCCAGCAAGGTTTGTGCCATACAAAACACAATACATACATGCAATAAAACATGCCTGTGCTATGCTATAAGATCCTTGTGCACTGCCACAGTGAGGCGTTATGTATTGCCGTATGCTGAAATGAATGTACTACTGCTTGCAGACGGCGGCGAATCAAGTGCACAGTTTTACTTTGACTATGTACATGTTAAGAGCGTTGAAACAAAGTTTAAAAAAAACACATCAACGAATAGGTTATGATAATTTACAGCTATTTTTAAAGAAAACATTTAATGAATTCTATTTTTCCCTTTTAAAGAACTCCTTCGAGGCACTTCAGAGAAGTCACGTGGAATGTTTGCCTGCCCAATCCTGCCTGCTGCTGCTGCTTCCCATGATCACTTTGTTCTATGCTATCTATATTTGTCAGTCACCATCTCTCCAGGGGTTTTGTTTACTGTGAACCCCATTCGCGGTATTGCTGAGGCAGCTCCGGCTGTTTGTTGTCTAGACAGGGCCCCAGTCTGGTAATGTGAACTAGTCACAAGAAGGATAGTCTTGAAACGTGAGCGACGGAATATGTTCAATGTAGTGAGATGCGACATAAAATTATAGTCCTCTTTACCAGAAACCCAAAGAGGATGTAACAGTATATCCTTTAAATGTTGGCGTTCATGCGTACCCCAAAAAATATATGCACCTGGAGATGCCGGGGATTGAACCCGGGGCCTCATACATGCAAAGCATGCGCTCTACCACTGAGCTACATCCCCTCACGTAAAACACACCATCGTAATATCTGTGCCGTCCGACCCTCGGCCCAGTAATTCTGCAAATGAAATCTAGTTTGTAGAAAAGGTTCGGCAGTGAAATCGAAAGTGATAATCGATGCAGGACCGAGATTGTTTCTGCTATAGGGACTGCTGGTGGCTGTGCTACATCCCTTTACGATAACGTTCCACTAATGTTAGAGTCGGCACGGAGTTTTTTGTATGTGGGAACTGTTTTCATTCTCTATCTCTGTTCTACTTTGGGATGTTTCCTCTTTCGCCTCGCCACAGAAATCAGAAGGAATGTGTCAGGCTTTCGTTTGCCACCACATTCTCATCACCTGGTATAGAGCGAACTTCCCACAATCTTTCTTCTGTTTTATCTCTGTCCGCAGAATATCGATTTTCAGGGATTACAGCTGGCTTCACTAGCAGGAATATGTGTCACTGGTGTTGTGCCACAGAGGGCCGATCCAATAGCAAAGCACCACCACGTGACTGCTTGGCACCATGTGCTGCTGCTTTTAAACAAGCACTGGCAATGCCAACAGTTTGGACTTTTATCTAGGCCTGGGAAAGGCACTTGCCAGGCACCACCCTAGTGGTATTAACTGGCCACTGATGGTACCAGCAGCAAAATGGTGTGTGTACCTGGGTATCTAATAATAGTGCCGGCAAACGTCTAATACTTAAATCTTAAAACACAAGCCATCACAGTAGGCTTTGTCAATGCATGTTTTTATCAAGACTTCAGTGAAGGACACGCATGGTGCTTGTGAATGTAGACTTGGTTACGACATTTTAATTACACCGGTGGCACTTTACTCCTGCAATTAAGACATTAGCCCTCAGAAGACTGCTTTGAAAAAACACTGGCAGACATTTCGAGTGCAAAGCTAGATGGTAAGTCTTGATTAAAGTTAACTCAAAGAGTTCCCATAATTAGGAGTTTTGGGTCTGGAGGGGCAGGACTGGGTGGGAATGGCCACATGGCCATGGCAGTCAATGGGTGGGCAAATAACTAAACAACACTTACAAGCTTTGGTTCCCTCCTCAGATGCCTTTTTCCCCGATCTGGACTCTAATGCAATAGTTTCAGCATATAGGTGGGTGCCACCTAATAGCCCAAAGTAATAAAGGATCTAGGTGGCAACAGTGTCTGCCTCTCAGTGCTGGCACACTTAGGTGAGTGAGGGGAGGTGGCAGGCCCGTCTAGGGTCTGCCGCTGCCCACATCCTCTTCCTCTCTGTCCCATCCACCAAGTTATCTTTTTTTTATTTATTTTTTTACTTTTATTTATTTAGCTTGGCAGCACAGGAACAGGTGAGCTACATACAGGACAAGTATAATCAGAGCAATGCAGGTAATACAAACATATAAAGCAAATTCAAAACCAGTTTGTGCACATGTGGCAGACATCCAAGGTGGGTGTGGGGGCAGTAAGTGAACAATTCCGGAGGTTGTGCGGGAATAGCAGGGGGAGAGGACTGGAGATGTAGAGTCCGAGGCAGAATCAATGGGAGCCATGTATGAACGAAACCTTGACCAAACATCTCTGGGTCTTTAGTGGGTTGGCTGTTGTATAGCCCAGGATTCTTCGGTGTCCGATGCCCATGTGACCGCCCTGAGCCACTGTGCATGGGTGGGTGTGGTAGGCCGAAGCCAGCAGAGTAAAATAGAGCGTACAGCAAGTGGCATGCAAAGTCCAGCCAGGTTTTTGGAATCTCAGCGGAGCTCAGAAAAGTCATGGAAAAGACAACTCATTGGGGATAGGGTAATAGGGTGATCGAGGATAGCTGACATAGTAGCACATACTGCGCTCCAAAATTGAGTGAGACGGGGGCAGGACCAAATCATGTGGATATAGCCAGCGTTGTCGCAGCCACACCTGGGGCACCTTGGGGACAAGTCATTTGAAATGTGGTGTAGTCTGCTCGGGGTGTAGTGGTATCTGTGGTGCACCTTGAATTGGATCAATTTAAAGCGGGAGTTAAAGGATACCTGATGAATACATGCACACATTCGGGCCCATCGTTCATCTGTGATTTCGAGACCAAGGTCATCCCCCCAGGTATGTCTTAACTTGGTAAATGTAGGGGCCGATCTAGCCTGTACCAGGGTGTAGAGTCTGGAAACTTTGCCCCTCATGGGGGTGGGAGAGGTAAGCTCCGTAACTGCAGGTTCATCAGGTGGCAGCACTGGGAAACTGGGGTATTTGTGTTTAAGGATTTTCCGGAGGGGTGACTACTGAAGCCAAGCGGATGGTCTCCGCTTCAAGGACAGTGGAAGATCTGGCCACTCTATGAAGTTACCCTGTTCGAAGAAGTCCCATAGTTGTTCATATCCAGGCTCTGCCCACCGGCGAACGATGACGGGAGGTACATGTGGGACCTCCGGGAGGAAGTTCCAAAGTGGAAAGTTACCATGAAAGGGGTGGGCGATGCCTAGTAATTACCATGTTTTAGATAGGGCCAGAGAAGTAGAGGCCGCCGGGTCAAGTGAGTCTAATACCCTCGGCATGGGCGTGATAACCAGGGAGCAAATATCACGATCGCTGATCGATAGCTTTTCGAGTCTGACATGAGGTGGGGGGTCCAATGTTTTAAACAAGTGTGAAGTGTATTGGAGTTGGGACACCAGCCAGTACTTAAGGAAGTCAGGAGCACCGAAGCCGCCAACCTCCATCGGGATGGTCAAGGTCTTGAGTTTAAGCCGGACCATGTCTGAGTGCCAAAGAAAGGTATTAAGGGTACGAGTCAGCACCCGGAAGAACCAGCCGCTCGGCCACTGGGGGATATTGGCGAACCTGTACAGAAGCTGGGGTAATACTACCATTTTTAGTATCCCTATCCTGCCGGCAAGTGAGATCGGGAGCCTACTCCAGCGACTTTTGTCGTAAGGCTAGTGAGGTATTTTTGGTAGTTCTCTTCAAAAACCTGTTCGAATCGGCGAGACACTACTATGCCCAGGTAGGTAAAGCTTGACTGGGCCCATGTGAATCGCTGGGTATCAGGAGGGGGGCGTGTGCAGGCAGTGAGCGGCAAAAGGGTAGATTTAGAGCAATTTACTTTGAGGCCAGAAACTTGTCCAAAAAGGATATCTTCCAATATCGGAGCCAAATTGGTGTCGGGGGAACGGATGAAGAGAAGGGCATCATCAGCATACAGGGATACTATGACCGCGAAAGGTTCCATCTCTATGGCAAAGACCAGAGGAGAGAAGGGACAGCCCTGCCTAGTGCCCCTAGTTATTTGGAAAAGGGGGGAGCATCGGTCCTCAGTACGAACCCTGGCCACTGGGTTGGAGTACAGCAGCCCGACCCAGGAAAGGAAGCGGGGCAGAATTTGCATTTTTTAAGAACCCGCCAGAGATTCTCCCACGAGACAGAATCGAAGGCTTTTTGCATATCGAGTGCCACTGCTACTGCATGCAGATTTGGGTTAATCCTGCTTATAATGTTGAAGAGACGCCTCAGGTTCAGAGAGGTGGAGCGTCCCGGAATAAATCCCGCTTGATCGGGGTGAATGATATGCGGCATGTAGGGGGCAAGGCGTAGGGCTAGTAATTTGGCGTACCCGTTGATAAGCGAGAGTGGACTATAAGAGCAGCATTGAGTGGGGGGTTTACCGGGCTTCAGCAAAACGGTTATTGTGGCTTCACAGAGCGAAGGGGGAAACAGACCTACCTCCACTGATTCCTCCCAGAGGGCCATTAGGCGAGGGAGTAGGAGTGATTTGAAGTGTTAATAGAATTCAACGGGAATGCCATCTGAGCCTGGGGATTTCCCTGATGAGAGTGAGTCTATGGCATCCAAGAATTCCCCGGTGGTGAATGGATTCTCGAGACATCCAATGGTCTCAGGGGAGAGGATCGAGAGGGGAAGCTTATCTAGGGAAGACTAGATCTCCGCTGTCGGGACATTGTCTGCATTGGCATATAGGGATTCGTAGAAAGAGAGGAATTCAGAGTTAATATCTTGCAGGGACGTGGCTAGGGTACCATCGGGTCTCTCCACTCCAGGGATGGGAGGGGCACCAAATTCTCGGTGGAGAAGCCTGGCCAGAAGATGGCCTGGGCGTTGACACTCGCCGTATTTCCTCGCAAGTCCCGGGCTGTCCAGGAACCTCAGTTCGCGGTCCGCAAGAAAACGGAATGTGTCAAGTTCCGTACCGATTGATGCCAGGAGTTCCGGAGTTTGGTGTAGCGAGCATTGAGCTTCCAGTGCGGACAGCATGGCTTTGCTTTCAGCAATATTTCTGTGAATTGTTTTAAGGATGCTGTTCTCCTTAGACAGGGCAATACCTCTTATATAAGCTTTGAAAGATTCCCAGAGGGTGGCCTGTGAGGACACTGTGTTGGTGTTAATTTCGAAGAACTCCTCAATGGCGGTCTCCAGCTCTGAGCTGAAGACGGGGTCGAGGAGAGAGTGAGGTTTCATTATCCAGTGTCTGCTGCGGTCACGATCCGGGCCCCAACAAAGGGTAATAGTCACCGGTGAATGAACAGAGAGGGTTCTGGGAAGGATCGATAGGTGAGATATGTTCCTTATAAGTATGTCACACACTAGCCATCTATCGATTCAGGAATATGAGTCATGCACCGAAGAGTAGAAGGAGTAGGAGCGGGAGTCGGGATAGAGAAGCCTCCATGCGTCCACCAGGGAAAGACTGGGGAGAGATGACAGTGTAGTGTAGGCTGCTTTGGAAAGTCGGCGAGGTCTGGAGCCGTATCTGTCAAGGTCTACGTCAAATATCGTATTAAAATCACCTCCCCAGAGGATTATTGTTAGCAGGAAGCTGTCAAGGAGAGACGTGAGATGTGAATAGAACTCCAGGTCGTCGATATTGGATCCATAGATGTTTAATAGGACCACCTCCTTATTCTGCAGACTACCATGGACTAACACATATCTGCCCAGGGGGTCGATCTGTGTAGATATGGGGTTAAATTTAAGGCTCCTGTGAATTAGAGTCATAACTCCCCGGCTTTGGGTAGAATAATTAGTAAAGTACCTCTGAGGGCCCCACATTTTGGCAAATCTTTCACAATACTCGGTGTAGGCGTGCGTTTCTTGTAAAAACAGTATTTTGACCCAATGGCGTTTGGCCTGAAGCTGTAGTTGTTTCATCTTCTTATAGTTTCCCAGCCCCCGCACATTCCAACTCATGAATGTCAAGTTATCCTCAGTTGACAGTCCAGAGGTGGTCATTAGAAGTGACGGATTAACGGGGTGGTGCTCCCCATGATCGGTGCACCATTTGATCAGCCTTGCAATAATAACTGAACAATATTGCCCCATACTCTACCTCCCCTGTGGATACCAAGCCTTTTTTAACATAAAACCCAACAACGCCCACCCCCTCCGACGTCCCGCCCCCAAACAAACAGAGGAATGACAACCCCATGCCCAAACAACCAAATCCAAACCAATGGCATCAACGCCGGGGGGCCTGTGAGCTGGCCTGGCGGCGGTGCTCCGGACCGGAAGGCAATTTAAGGATAAGCATGGTGCCTAGTGATGACATCTTGTGCCACCCGGGTAGGACTCCACCTGGGTGGAAAGGGCATGATCGCAAAATATAGAAACAATTTTCTCACGTATGGGGGAAGTAGCCCCCTAATCAATCAACTAGACCAGGAAGGTGACTGAATTTAACAGCAACTAATAGAGTAAACTAGCAACAGTGGATGAGCGCTGCGGAGAGAAATTGAACCAGAGAGGCGTTCAGTGATAACTACGAGAGTCTCCCATGGGATTATGAGGCCAGCCCTAAGGACCAGAACATACATGTCATAGACCGAAAAACTCGAGTAGGCGGAAGACAGCCCCTTCTCACGCTCATCCACCGGGTAGACATTTCTGTACCAAGTCGGAGTCCCAAATCATGAACAATCAGCCAATAAACATAACATTGACAATGTGTGTTTCAAAAGGGGGTCAGCCGGGGAAATGTTCATCGATAAATCTGGAGGCCTCCTCAGGGATTGTGAAGAAGTAGACCTGGTTGGAATGTTCAATGCTCAATTTAGCGGGGTATAACATGGAGTATTTGACCTGCAGGTCTCGAAGCCTCCTCTTTACTGCCAGGAAGGTTTTGCGTTCACGTTGGACTGCCACCGAGAAATCAGGATATAGATGGATCCTGGCAGCGCCCAGAATGAGTTCACCCTTGGCTCTAGCCGGCCTGAGCAGGGCGTCACGGTCACGGAAGTTTAGAACTCTACCTATAATGGGTCGTAGTGGTGCACCCGGTCTGGGCTTTGCAGTGAGGGCACGGTGGGCTCTCTCGATCGCGAACTATGGGGAGAGTTTTGGAGTCTAACAATTTTAGTAGAGTGCACTCTAAGTAATCCTCCATGGGTACCTTTATGCCATCTTCGGGTACTCCGATAATGCGGAGGTTGTTACGTCTCCAGCGTGATTCGAGGTCCTCGTTCTTTTTCTCAACCTCGGCGACACGGCCAGAAAGTGTGGAGACCTCCGCCCTTAGAGAGCTCAAGTTATCCTTGGTGGTACTCACTCGTGTCTCGATCTCGGCAACCCGGCCGTCGGTCCTCTCCATATGAGCCTTGATAGAGGATATAGTGCCATTCATGTCGTCAAGCTCTCTGTGGAGCGTGGTGAACACCTCCCGGATGTATTCCATCATTTTTTGAGCGTCTGCCGGGTCCGAGGTCGAGGGGTTAGATGGTTCCTACCCGGACACCTCCCCCACCGGCCCCAACGGGGTTTTTGTGAAAATGTTAATTGAGCATTGCTTCTTTCCAGCTCCCTTGGTCATGGCACCAGGCGGAGGGTGGGCCCGAAGGCCTGGGCGGGCGGCAGGAGTGTCGAGGCAGGTCGGGAGGCAGAGGGCAGGACACAGAGGATGGTCGGACAGGCTATTCAGAGCATTCGGGCGCCCAGAGGACGACAGGGTTGAAGTGGAAAGTAGTGCTGTAATAGGATGTGGAGTCTCTGGTCACCACTGCCCGCCAGTTCGCAGGTCCGGGGGGGATCTCCCTGGCCGGCAGTGGTATGAGGGCACTGAGTGGTCAGTGAGTGGATCCCCTGGTGTCGACCGCCCCGAAGATCACGGGTGAAGGCCAAGAACCGGAGATCAGTGTGCCGTGACAGGGGTGGAAGTAGGAGCAGCTATGGGCACTGATGTGGTTGAGCAAACTGGGGAGTCCACTTCCTGTGTCGGAGGAGAGGTCCGCCAAGGCTCCCAGCAAGGCAGTGGTGGACCACAGAGGGGTTAGCAGGACGCCCACGGCCAGGCAGCGAGGAGACAGTCACTGCAGGGGTCTTCGATCCCAGTATATCCAAGTAAAGCAGAGGGTCCAGTCACTGCGCGCCGCGGTAGGGGGGACCAGCCTGGTGCACCACTAACCATGGTCTGTGTGGTGTCCCAACTGATATATGTGGCGCAATGAGCGGGAGGTGTATCACCACGGCGAATACCCCATGCAGGCACTACGGTGGAGAGCAGTAGGATCCACACCAAGAGAAGAGGTCCCAATCCAAGGGCCAGCAGCGGGCAGCGTGTGCCAACACCTAAGTGGTGCACGGGTTAATAGATGACGGCGCCCGAGGAGTCTGTGTCCCCCCCGACAGGGCCCACCAGGTCGCGTTAGGAGCGGGGGCCCTGTGCGTCTGGCAGGGTAGCAGGGCAGCGGAGCGTGACGACAGCCACAGTGGGTCCCGGCACAGAAGGTCCAGGTTCCGGTCGTGAGTCCAGGGAGGGAGGCGACGCGTGCCAGCACCGGCAGCACTACAGTGCGGATGGGCAGAGTGTCTGGTGGGACCCGAAGGGACTCACCGCAGTAGCCAGGAGCGGGAGCGTCCCGCAATCCGGTCCCAGAACAGGAAGCCTCCTCTCCGGATCCACAAGAGGCACTGATAGGCAGCACGCCGCCCTGGGAGAGGCGGCGGAGCAACAGCTCTACATTTGGGGTTGCACCCCGGGGTCCAGTCAGGGGGCTGGTGTCTGCGCACAGGCCGCAACGGTTCCTCGAGGAGTGGGGAGAAGGTGACGCCGCACCGCACAGTGCCCCTCCCCCCAGTAGGCCCCGGATCCTCAGAGTCAAGCCAAATGACTCTGGAGCAGAGGAGCGGGGCAGAACGGCGCCAGCTCCCGGCCCAATTTCAAAGCACTGGATCTCTGCGATAGGGTTGATTCAGGACGCGGGGTTCGAGCAGCACACGCCCGGGTCCTGCAGCAATTTAATAGGGTGGCTGGCCCAGGTTTTAATAGGGCACCAAAGGAGGATTCAAACAGGAAGGCGCCCCACGAAGCGGAGTTCACAATCAGGCGGCCATCTTCTATGAGAGCTACAGCGCCCCCCTCCCCAACCAAGTTATCTGAGTTGTGATGTGATAGAGATGCACAGAGGGATACAGAGAAAAAAAAGATTTCAGTACAGGGAGACAGGATTCAGAATGAGAAGGCAAAAGAGTGGGGACATAATTGAAGAATGCATGAGGAAATAAAGTGGACTGAACTGGAAAACAAAAGGGATTTATACTGAATGGTAAGTGTTATTACTTGGCTAGACTAGCTAATTTGGTTGCATCCTGCCTGAAGCTATTTTCTGACATGGCATTGCATTTTTACTGGCATCAAGGGTAAATTAAAGCCAGTATGATGAGCGTTCCTATATCGCTATACTGGCATATATGGGTGCAGCCAGTCGTGACATGTTTTCTTATTGTGGCATGGCATTTTTACTGACAACGTCAGCAGGACTATGTTCTTATGTATGGATACTGGCATATAAGGGCAAACCACATCAAGGATAGTGGCCCATCACAGCCTCTGAGCGACTAGATCTCATTGCAGTACACTTGCTGTGGAAGCAGACACATGCATGTATGTACGCATGTACAAATGCGTAGACTGTGGCTAGTGTCTGCACTTTGCACAACCACATACACACTCTAATTTCACTTTCTTCTATCATTGGGCTTTGGTAGCTCTGCACTAGTGGTGGAGTTATGAGCTATTAATCCGCGGATTTATGTGCCTCTATTGCTCTTCTTAGGTACTCCTCCACTTATCGATGCTCCATGGAATGTGTCCCTGTTGAGTCTAGCATGATCTCTAGATTAAAAACTGTTACATAGTACCCACTGAACCCTTGCTTTTCAGATCTTTTGTCTCATCACAAGTATAATCATCCAACCGATTCTTGAGGCCCTGCTTCGCTGTAGCTGTTCCAGGAGACACCTGGTCCTTTGCAAAAGAATAGTGCGAAAACCGTACAGAAACATCTGACCTCTTGAAGACTGGTGTGCACCTTACTTCCTCCCACTTTCCGGCAGGAGATTTATTTATTGATTACGGTAGCGCCACCCACGCTGCAGCATCGCGCTCTCCCTCTGTAAGGCGGCAGAGGTCCCTTAGCATCTACTCTCTTCTTGGGGCACATTTCTTCTGACCGGCGGCGGATGCCGCCTCTTCTGCATTTTACTTTTGCAGCGGATGCTGCTTCATGCGTGTTCTGGTTTGGAGCTGCTATCGCGGAGCTGGGCACTTTCTCCCTCGGCGGGAGCAGGCAAAACACTTGATGGCCGATGCCGCAGTGCTGCAGGCTGACCCGCACTCCGGCTGCACAAGCACCCTCTTCACACACGGCTGCGGCCAGGGAGGGTCTGCCGGTGGGTCACTGGGCATCCACTCTCTCCTTTTCTTGTGGCAGTGGGTGCTGCTTCCTTTTCTTTCTCCTGCGGGCAACAGATTGTGCTGCAGGGGTCCGTCTTCCTCGTCGCCATTGGTGGGGGGCGACAGTGGACACACGGCCAGCATCACAAGTGCTGGGGGTGCCAGCATCTTGGTAGATTGCCGGGATCACCCAGACTTTCTGTTGTTGCAGGACAGGATCCCAATGGCCCATGGGGACATGGGCCTGGGCGCACTGTGGATGCCGGGAGCATCCTGGATGGAGGGTGGCCTGGGTGGACCCAGGGCACCATGCTGAACTGGGGGGCCCCTATGGGACTCCCGAGAATGGGAACTTACCACCGTTGCTGGCACCCGTAATATCCCGGTAACACACGGATTTCAGGCACCGGTAATGGTAAGGTGAGTTTGCTGGTAGCCGGCCGGTGGCTCAGGCGGGTTACCGGCCAACTCATAATGAGGCCCAATGTCTTTTGGACTGACATACTCCTGCCCGTATTGGAAGTGAAAGAGCTTGAGGGACTGGTTAATCTTCTTTATGGCCAAAGCTGTCTGAACTGGTCAGGGTGCGGAGTAACAGCTCTCCTCTAGCCCTACACCAGCTTAGGTTTCCTAGGAGTCAGCCGTTAGTAAAACTCTATGTATGGAGCCACTGGTGATGATGGTTGACCAGCTGGGATTCTTCATGAAGCAGTGTGTGCAAGATGCCCATATTTATCTAATGGTGTCAACCGAGGAGAGCATCCGGCAGCTCAAACAACCCTCCCAGAACATTAGAGACTGGAAGAGGACAAACGCAGCCCTTCCAAGACTCAGTTCTTGTTCTATCCCTTAGCTCTGCCTGGGAGAGTTCACTTTACATATTGTTTCTGCGCCAATATATTCTACAGTTAAGTCCTGGGCTTCTTTGTGTTCCCAGACTGTCCCTTGCAAAGCATGTTGTATTCACTATCTAATCTGATGAACAAAATCTACAGCTACTGAAATGTATGTCACCTCTTTGCCTAAAGATGGTTTTAGGACAGTAGTTCAGGGACTGGTGTGATTAAGAGTGGACTGTATGAATTATCTTCTGTATTTCCACGCAAAGTCAAATCTGGCACCCCTAAGGCGGTCTAACATACTGAAGCCCTGCTTGTATATGCATTAAGGATGTTAGGTCAAATTTCTCCTGGTCACTGCGTCACAATGGGGGGCAAGCAACATGATAAATAAAGCTCTATATTGTTTTAAAAACTTTACAACTGTTCAGCCCAGTGTTTCTGTCTATTTGGATTAATTCATATTATATGTAATCAGGTCATCTAGAAGAAAAACGTTGATTCTCTATTAAAAACAAACATTAAAAAGTGGATCCTTTCCTTTTCTAAGGGGGCTTGTGCAGTGTGGAACGCATCTGAACCTGTGCTGTGCACTGTTACCGTGCACTCTGAATTCTCGTCCACCATGTTTTAAAAGACTTTTTGAGGAGTGCTCCTGCAGCTTGAATTGCAATTGGATGTTTTGGATTTATTAAGAAATTACTGTATTTGTGATTATTTAGTACGTGTATGTTGCAGTTCTCTATTTCTCTGGAAATTGCCCTCTGGTTCCTTTTGGGCGGGAAAAGTGTTCACAATACTAAATAACAATAATAAAGACAATTCCCTTGCATAAGATTGCTCAGGCCTGCTGTGGCCAGCACACAGCCATACTGCCCAGGCACCCTCTTGCAACCAACTCGTTAAAATGCCATTATCGGTCACAGGTTGATACATCTGTAGGGTTGGTCACAATATGCACAACCAGAAATACACTTCACACACGCATGCTCAAGCCCTCTAACGATATTCATTTTCTCTGAGACAAGTGATGACATTCAACCAATGGCGTTCCTGGGCTGCTGAGTTACTGGGGTGCCTTCTGGCTGCTCTGTGGTAATTGCATCGGCAGAGCCCCAAACCAACACATGGCAGAGGACACCTGGGAGACAGTCACACAGCTGTCTATTGAGTCTATGTGATGCTGGAAGCTCAAACAGGATGCATGTCTTTAAAGCACCGCATCCACGTGCTTCTCTCTGTCTTCCTCTGGCACGTGCACTGCTGTGCTATAGCCGCCATCCTGCGCCCCCTGTGTCATACTGGGCCCCCTATGTGTCGTCCTCTTTGGGTGTGTGATTCAAATTCATGTGGCTCTCTGGGCATTGCATTTTCCAGGGAAAACAATATCTCTTCTGTTGCTGATAAATCGTTCAGGTGTGTGGCGCATGGTATGAGGTGCATAGGTGGTGGTAGTGATCTAATACAGGGACACTCACCTGTGCCAGGTGCGGGCACAGGTGGTTGATGCAGCACTGGAGACAGATCCACGTTTACAAAGGATTTTGGATTGATTTGGGGCACTCAAAATGAAACAATACATTCCTTTAAAACTTCAAAAGATGGGGAGTGTCCATGGAGTAAGACATATATATTAACGGGATCTTGGTCGCAAGTTTAATCCAGTGTACAATGATCTGTCTGACTTCACTGGCATGGAAGGAGCCAGCTGGCTTAAATGTTACTGTGTTGATATGCCGTGCTTCAGCACCCCCTTCCATGCGCTATCATAATAATGGGAAAGAAAAGCACACGTACAGTTCCGTTTCCGTAGTGTAGTGGTTATCACGTTCGCCTCACACGCGAAAGGTCCCCGGTTCGAAACCGGGCGGAAACACTTTTAGCGAAAGCCTCTTTAATCCTCACTTTTCATCTTCCATAGTGAAGTCCATATGCACAACGTGATATGAACGAACACTATTTTAAAAACTATTTAGTAGCAAAATTAATACAGATTACATTTTTTATAGTGATAGTATGTAAAGAACACGGAACAAAATAAAGTCAGACGAAACTAAGACCGACTTTCGTTCATGATGTATTCGAATTGTAAATACTAGGAGCGGGAATGAATGAAATAAAGGGAAATAAAATTGAGATTCCGAAAAGCGTCTCATTTCAGTGAAAAATGTGAGGTTCCACCGAGATTTGAACTCGGATCGCTGGATTCAAAGTCCAGAGTGCTAACCATTACACCATGGAACCATACACTTAGTGCCACGGTACCCCTAATTTTTAGCTAAGCACAGGTGCCCTGAAATCTGCAGTACTACGAGATTTATGATAGCCTAATACACCCTTTCCCGATATCAGTAATTCTTAATCATTGGGACTTTGTATTATACTTATGTCTTTGTAAAGAGCTTGTCACGGAGAATGAGTACCTCAGGGAGCACTGAGCAGAGGTTGAAACCCCTTAACATATGCACCTTACCATCTCACCTGCATGGGATTTCATGACTCTTTCTTGCCTTTGGACCAGTCATAGAATACAGGCCTGGAACATTATGTTTATTCCCCATTGCCGTCATGATGCCATTCTGGAAAATGACTTGAAATGGCTGTTGCATTGGGCTCTGTTCAGAAAAGACTCTTGGGTTTTCTCCTCAATTACCATATCTCCAAGTGAGATTAGGCAATTTAGTATCTAGCACAGTCTCTGAACATTTCGAATTTTACAGCTTGTGAAAGATTGATATGATTGTATGAGTGTGGATTATACACAACAGTATGATGTGTTGGCCTTACTACAATGAAATAGGAATAATGTAAGGAATAGTTGAAAAGACTCTTGCTGGGGTGGACTGGGTTGTTGGCTCTTCTGCCGAGTACACCAGGCTGCCCCAGTGCCCACCCATTGGTCTAGCACAAAGGCAATCTCACTAGAACCCATTGCTTGGTTCAAAACGGAGTGAAGATCCCAGGCACGTACCCCATATGTTTCAGTAAAGAGCCAGCCTCCCTTTGAACCATGCCTGCTGAGCCTCCTTAAAGCCCCACATCTTGTTCCAGTAGAGATTCAGTATTCTTGGGACACCCCCACCCCCTTGCCCAGCTGCCAAGTTTTCAGTCTATGTATGTGTGACATTTACATATTTGGAATGTACTTAACTGTTGGGGGGCCGCAGGTGGACACACTGCCGGCCTCTCACGTGCTGGGGGAGCCAGCACCTTGGTAGTTTGCCAGGATCACCCGAACTTACTATTGTTGCAGGCCGGGACCATGATGGCCCATGGGGACATGGGCTTGAGGTGCCGGGGGCACTGTGGATGCCGGGAGCATCCTGGGTGGAGGGTGGCCTGGGCGGACCCAGGGCACCATGCTGATGCAGGAGGCCCAGACCAGCGAGACCTGCCGGACCGTGATCACATGGTGTGGGCCTGCAGGCCAGGGCTGGGGACTGGCAGCTGAAAATATTTAACTGTTTCCAAAATCCAGGTCTCACTCCTGCAACCTTCCTGAACCTCCCGCTCAGGACGAATTGTGTATCTCTGGTTTTGGGCTGTGGGGAGTGACATTATCTAATTCTTTTCACCAGCCGGGGCTGGAAACTGCAAACGGGGGCTGCTCTTTTTCCAGCCCTATGTGTCCACCTGCCGTGTTAGGCTAAACACGGGGCTAATTGCTCATGGTCATTTCCTCTGTAAAGAGGATGTTTCTCTGCTCGATCGTTGGTGTGACATCCATCGCTGACAAGACATAAACAAAATGGCCCCCGGGTCTCTGAAGTCACCTGGAAGGTGTGAAGAAGACCTTGCCCTTCCAATCGTGAGTCCCTCTCCCTCGGGACAGCCACCCCTTCCTGTCCTGCTGCCTTTCTCCACCTGGGTTACCTTTGCTTTGTGACCCTTGTGTTTGCCGCCCTGTGAATTGGAGTTGGAGGGGCCTTGGCCCTCCACCATGTTATTGCCTGGTGCCCTCATGCCCCCCTTTCAGGGTGGGTGTGCCATCTCTCTAACATATGACGTCGGGTGCTGCTATGCCCTCATCCCGAGCTTTAACCTGCTGTTGGCCTGGCATTTATCCTCGCCTGAAGCCCATAACAAATTAAGCCCAGGCATAATTATTTACAAAATATTAATATTCAACATGCAAGTCCACACAGACGATCAGTAGCGTACGTGCTTCAACACTTCTGTCCTCCAGCACCCAGCTCATTCTAATGCCATCAGCTCTCTTTTCAACATTGTACTACTTTTGACTGGCCGCAACGGCCAGAAGGGGTTGTCGCCCCTTCGCTGCCCCCATCCTCCTCCTCTTTGCTTCTTCTTTTTTTCTTTTAATAAAACCATGCTCTCTCAATCCGTCGTTAAAATTCAATAATATGTCTGAGCCCACCTGAGATAGGTCAACCCCATCTTTATCGTAGTATCCTGGTACACCCCAATTTATTAGGCCATCCCTAAACATTGAGAAACATGCTCCCCTGCAAAACTTTGTCATGTCCATATTCCATTTTTTCTGGCACTTCTCCACAGCCATGTGTGAATTTGCACCCCTCCATATTTATCTGGGCACGATTCTGGCCATATGAGTCCACAAGCGCCCCCTTCCTCGCTCAATGCCCAGAACGTGGCGCACATTTCCTTAAGCAGCTGCCTTCTTCCCAGCTGTGCCACATCGTTCCCCCCCAGATGGGTTATTATTGTCTCTGGGGGTCACTCTTCACCCAGTAGCGGCTCTCTGACCTCCACCCGGCAATCCATGTGGGACCTTGTCCCAGGAAGCTCTTCTTATTATGCCTCTGAAGATGTTAACACCTCCCATCAGCGTACTGGAACTCTCTACCGGGAGGTCCCCTGCGAAAGAGTGTTTCACCGGCAGCCCTGATATGACAAAGCCACTGTCACATTAGGGTGTCGATCACCAGAGTCATTTTGAAGCATGCAGACATGGATAGTGGGTGCAGTTAGAGTACCACGAGATCAGGCTTAGGTCAAGAGAGGGGTTTTACTGTTTTGGATTCTGTCAGGCCTCCCTACGCATCCTTCCCTCTCCCCACTCTCTGCAGACACAGGCACTCTATATATGACATTGGAAGACAAGGTACACATGTCATAGCAGCCTGGATTGGACACTGACTACATTCTTGTTTTGGGCCAATCTGCTGTAGAATGTTGCCTTTATAAAGGCAGGAAATGTGGTCCTCAGTTGATTCATCTTTGGATTCTCAGAAGAAGGAGAGGAAGGATTCATTGGAAATGTGTTGGGAATGGTTAGTTTATACCAAAGTTCTCTGCCATAGAGCTGAAGACAGAAGGCTTCAGGGCAGAGGCAAGCTCTACTCTCTAACCCACCCAAGGGCACATTTGGGGTGACCAGCTTGCGCAATCTAGCCAATCATTTTTGAAAAGTCTGCACTGTACCATTTGAGCACTTCGAGCGGACTCAACCTGTCTCAGCGCCCATGATCTCGTGGGACCACCAATTGAAACGGCTTGACACTGACTCGATCCAGAAAGAGCTCCAATAAGCCTGACTCGATGCTGCTGAGCCCCAATCACAATAGACATGCGCATTTGAAGAATCTTTGTCCCCCTTGTCTGCCTCGGCACCTCAGTAACTTTTAAGCCACCTTTCTTAGCCATTTAAAAGACATATCCTTGAACATTGAAATGTGCTGCTAAAATCATTGGCCAGCACCCCTGTCTTCACACTGAATGCCCCTTTATTCCCATAGTGTGTATTCTCTCCGTTTCCTTTAGAGAGGTGGGTCTTTATTGTTTTTAATTTGTTGTATGCACTGTACGTATTTCCTAAAGTTCCTGTTTTTGTAGAACCTTGGTTGGGCATTTATTCATGTTGGTACCACCATACTATTGGTGTTTGTGTGCAAATGTAACAGCTCAAACGCCTCAGAAAGAATTTAGACTGCCCTTTGCCACAGTTACCAAAAGAGGCATAGGGGGTATACCTGTCGGGTGTATCGGCTTCCCCTTTATGACTGCGCTCATTGCTGGTTTAGTAGCAGTCTGGGGCTGAGTAGGTGTTTTGGACACTACTCACCCCTGTGCTCCTACAGAGCAATAGTCATTTCGTCACCCCGAATGTAAAATTTTCTGTTATGCCCCAGCAAGGTTTGTGCCATACAAAACACAATACATACATGCAATAAAACATGCCTGTGCTATGCTATAAGATCCTTGTGCACTGCCACAGTGAGGCGTTATGTATTGCCGTATGCTGAAATGAATGTACTACTGCTTGCAGACGGCGGCGAATCAAGTGCACAGTTTTACTTTGACTATGTACATGTTAAGAGCGTTGAAACAAAGTTTAAAAAAAACACATCAACGAATAGGTTATGATAATTTACAGCTATTTTTAAAGAAAACATTTAATGAATTCTATTTTTCCCTTTTAAAGAACTCCTTCGAGGCACTTCAGAGAAGTCACGTGGAATGTTTGCCTGCCCAATCCTGCCTGCTGCTGCTGCTTCCCATGATCACTTTGTTCTATGCTATCTATATTTGTCAGTCACCATCTCTCCAGGGGTTTTGTTTACTGTGAACCCCATTCGCGGTATTGCTGAGGCAGCTCCGGCTGTTTGTTGTCTAGACAGGGCCCCAGTCTGGTAATGTGAACTAGTCACAAGAAGGATAGTCTTGAAACGTGAGCGACGGAATATGTTCAATGTAGTGAGATGCGACATAAAATTATAGTCCTCTTTACCAGAAACCCAAAGAGGATGTAACAGTATATCCTTTAAATGTTGGCGTTCATGCGTACCCCAAAAAATATATGCACCTGGAGATGCCGATCCCCGGGGCCTCATACATGCAAAGCATGCGCTCTACCACTGAGCTACATCCCCTCACCTAAAACACACCATCGTAATATCTGTGCCGTCCGACCCTCGGCCCAGTAATTCTGCAAATGAAATCTAGTTTGTAGAAAAGGTTCGGCAGTGAAATCGAAAGTGATAATCGATGCAGGACCGAGATTGTTTCTGCTATAGGGACTGCTGGTGGCTGTGCTACATCCCTTTACGATAACGTTCCACTAATGTTAGAGTCGGCACGGAGTTTTTTGTATGTGGGAACTGTTTTCATTCTCTATCTCTGTTCTACTTTGGGATGTTTCCTCTTTCGCCTCGCCACAGAAATCAGAAGGAATGTGTCAGGCTTTCGTTTGCCACCACATTCTCATCACCTGGTATAGAGCGAACTTCCCACAATCTTTCTTCTGTTTTATCTCTGTCCGCAGAATATCGATTTTCAGGGATTACAGCTGGCTTCACTAGCAGGAATATGTGTCACTGGTGTTGTGCCACAGAGGGCCGATCCAATAGCAAAGCACCACCACGTGACTGCTTGGCACCATGTGCTGCTGCTTTTAAACAAGCACTGGCAATGCCAACAGTTTGGACTTTTATCTAGGCCTGGGAAAGGCACTTGCCAGGCACCACCCTAGTGGTATTAACTGGCCACTGATGGTACCAGCAGCAAAATGGTGTGTGTACCTGGGTATCTAATAATAGTGCCGGCAAACGTCTAATACTTAAATCTTAAAACACAAGCCATCACAGTAGGCTTTGTCAATGCATGTTTTTATCAAGACTTCAGTGAAGGACACGCATGGTGCTTGTGAATGTAGACTTGGTTACGACATTTTTATTACACCGGTGGCACTTTACTCCTGCAATTAAGACATTAGCCCTCAGAAGACTGCTTTGAAAAAACACTGGCAGACATTTCGAGTGCAAAGCTAGATGGTAAGTCTTGATTAAAGTTAACTCAAAGAGTTCCCATAATTAGGAGTTTTGGGTCTGGAGGGGCAGGACTGGGTGGGAATGGCCACATGGCCATGGCAGTCAATGGGTGGGCAAATAACTAAACAACACTTACAAGCTTTGGTTCCCTCCTCAGATGCCTTTTTCCCCGATCTGGACTCTAATGCAATAGTTTCAGCATATAGGTGGGTGCCACCTAATAGCCCAAAGTAATAAAGGATCTAGGTGGCAACAGTGTCTGCCTCTCAGTGCTGGCACACTTAGGTGAGTGAGGGGAGGTGGCAGGCCCGTCTAGGGTCTGCCGCTGCCCACATCCTCTTCCTCTCTGTCCCATCCACCAAGTTATCTTTTTTTTATTTATTTTTTTACTTTTATTTATTTAGCTTGGCAGCACAGGAACAGGTGAGCTACATACAGGACAAGTATAATCAGAGCAATGCAGGTAATACAAACATATAAAGCAAATTCAAAACCAGTTTGTGCACATGTGGCAGACATCCAAGGTGGGTGTGGGGGCAGTGAGTGAACAATTCCGGAGGTTGTGCGGGAATAGCAGGGGGAGAGGACTGGAGATGTAGAGTCCGAGGCAGAATCAATGGGAGCCATGTATGAACGAAACCTTGACCAAACATCTCTGGGTCTTTAGTGGGTTGGCTGTTGTATAGCCCAGGATTCTTCGGTGTCCGATGCCCATGTGACCGCCCTGAGCCACTGTGCATGGGTGGGTGTGGTAGGCCAAAGCCAGCAGAGTAAAATAGAGCGTACAGCAAGTGGCATGCAAAGTCCAGCCAGGTTTTTGGAATCTCAGCGGAGCTCAGAAAAGTCATGGAAAAGACAACTCATTGGGGATAGGGTAATAGGGTGATCGAGGATAGCTGACATAGTAGCACATACTGCGCTCCAAAATTGAGTGAGACGGGGGCAGGACCAAATCATGTGGATATAGCCAGCGTTGTCGCAGCCACACCTGGGGCACCTTGGGGACAAGTCATTTGAAATGTGGTGTAGTCTGCTCGGGGTGTAGTGGTATCTGTGGTGCACCTTGAATTGGATCAATTTAAAGCGGGAGTTAAAGGATACCTGATGAATACATGCACACATTCGGGCCCATCGTTCATCTGTGATTTCGAGACCAAGGTCATCCCCCCAGGTATGTCTTAACTTGGTAAATGTAGGGGCCGATCTAGCCTGTACCAGGGTGTAGAGTCTGGAAACTTTGCCCCTCATGGGGGTGGGAGAGGTAAGCTCCGTAACTGCAGGTTCATCAGGTGGCAGCACTGGGAAACTGGGGTATTTGTGTTTAAGGATTTTCCGGAGGGGTGACTACTGAAGCCAAGCGGATGGTCTCCGCTTCAAGGACAGTGGAAGATCTGGCCACTCTATGAAGTTACCCTGTTCGAAGAAGTCCCATAGTTGTTCATATCCAGGCTCTGCCCACCGGCAAACGATGACGGGAGGTACATGTGGGACCTCCGGGAGGAAGTTCCAAAGTGGAAAGTTACCATGAAAGGGGTGGGCGATGCCTAGTAATTACCATGTTTTAGATAGGGCCAGAGAAGTAGAGGCCGCCGGGTCAAGTGAGTCTAATACCCTCGGCATGGGCGTGATAACCAGGGAGCAAATATCACGATCGCTGATCGATAGCTTTTCGAGTCTGACATGAGGTGGGGGGTCCAATGTTTTAAACAAGTGTGAAGTGTATTGGAGTTGGGACACCAGCCAGTACTTAAGGAAGTCAGGAGCACCGAAGCCGCCAACCTCCATCGGGATGGTCAAGGTCTTGAGTTTAAGCCGGACCATGTCTGAGTGCCAAAGAAAGGTATTAAGGGTACGAGTCAGCACCCGGAAGAACCAGCCGCTCGGCCACTGGGGGATATTGGCGAACCTGTACAGAAGCTGGGGTAATACTACCATTTTTAGTATCCCTATCCTGCCGGCAAGTGAGATCGGGAGCCTACTCCAGCGACTTTTGTCGTAAGGCTAGTGAGGTATTTTTGGTAGTTCTCTTCAAAAACCTGTTCGAATCGGCGAGACACTACTATGCCCAGGTAGGTAAAGCTTGACTGGGCCCATGTGAATCGCTGGGTATCAGGAGGGGGGCGTGTGCAGGCAGTGAGCGGCAAAAGGGTAGATTTAGAGCAATTTACTTTGAGGCCAGAAACTTGTCCAAAAAGGATATCTTCCAATATCGGAGCCAAATTGGTGTCGGGGGAACGGATGAAGAGAAGGGCATCATCAGCATACAGGGATACTATGTCCGCGAAAGGTTCCATCTCTATGGCAAAGACCAGAGGAGAGAAGGGACAGCCCTGCCTAGTGCCCCTAGTTATTTGGAAAAGGGGGGAGCATCGGTCCTCAGTACGAACCCTGGCCACTGGGTTGGAGTACAGCAGCCCGACCCAGGAAAGGAAGCGGGGCAGAATTTGCATTTTTTAAGAACCCGCCAGAGATTCTCCCACGAGACAGAATCGAAGGCTTTTTGCATATCGAGTGCCACTGCTACTGCATGCAGATTTGGGTTAATCCTGCTTATAATGTTGAAGAGACGCCTCAGGTTCAGAGAGGTGGAGCGTCCCGGAATAAATCCCGCTTGATCGGGGTGAATGATATGCGGCATGTAGGGGGCAAGGCGTAGGGCTAGTAATTTGGCGTACCCGTTGATAAGCGAGAGTGGACTATAAGAGCAGCATTGAGTGGGGGGTTTACCGGGCTTCAGCAAAACGGTTATTGTGGCTTCACAGAGCGAAGGGGGAAACAGACCTACCTCCACTGATTCCTCCCAGAGGGCCATTAGGCGAGGGAGTAGGAGTGATTTGAAGTGTTAATAGAATTCAACGGGAATGCCATCTGAGCCTGGGGATTTCCCTGATGAGAGTGAGTCTATGGCATCCAAGAATTCCCCGGTGGTGAATGGATTCTCGAGACATCCAATGGTCTCAGGGGAGAGGATCGAGAGGGGAAGCTTATCTAGGGAAGACTAGATCTCCGCTGTCGGGACATTGTCTGCATTGGCATATAGGGATTCGTAGAAAGAGAGGAATTCAGAGTTAATATCTTGCAGGGACGTGGCTAGGGTACCATCGGGTCTCTCCACTCCAGGGATGGGAGGGGCACCAAATTCTCGGTGGAGAAGCCTGGCCAGAAGATGGCCTGGGCGTTGACACTCGCCGTATTTCCTCGCAAGTCCCGGGCTGTCCAGGAACCTCAGTTCGCGGTCCGCAAGAAAACGGAATGTGTCAAGTTCCGTACCGATTGATGCCAGGAGTTCCGGAGTTTGGTGTAGCGAGCATTGAGCTTCCAGTGCGGACAGCATGGCTTTGCTTTCAGCAATATTTCTGTGAATTGTTTTAAGGATGCTGTTCTCCTTAGACAGGGCAATACCTCTTATATAAGCTTTGAAAGATTCCCAGAGGGTGGCCTGTGAGGACACTGTGTTGGTGTTAATTTCGAAGAACTCCTCAATGGCGGTCTCCAGCTCTGAGCTGAAGACGGGGTCGAGGAGAGAGTGAGGTTTCATTATCCAGTGTCTGCTGCCGTCACGATCCGGGCCCCAACAAAGGGTAATAGTCACCGGTGAATGAACAGAGAGGGTTCTGGGAAGGATCGATAGGTGAGATATGTTCCTTATAAGTATGTCACACACTAGCCATCTATCGATTCAGGAATATGAGTCATGCACCGAAGAGTAGAAGGAGTAGGAGCGGGAGTCGGGATAGAGAAGCCTCCATGCGTCCACCAGGGAAAGACTGGGGAGAGATGACAGTGTAGTGTAGGCTGCTTTGGAAAGTCGGCGAGGTCTGGAGCCGTATCTGTCAAGGTCTACGTCAAATATCGTATTAAAATCACCTCCCCAGAGGATTATTGTTAGCAGGAAGCTGTCAAGGAGAGACGTGAGATGTGAATAGAACTCCAGGTCGTCGATATTGGATCCATAGATGTTTAATAGGACCACCTCCTTATTCTGCAGACTACCATGGACTAACACATATCTGCCCAGGGGGTCGATCTGTGTAGATATGGGGTTAAATTTAAGGCTCCTGTGAATTAGAGTCATAACTCCCCGGCTTTGGGTAGAATAATTAGTAAAGTACCTCTGAGGGCCCCACATTTTGGCAAATCTTTCACAATACTCGGTGTAGGCGTGCGTTTCTTGTAAAAACAGTATTTTGACCCAATGGCGTTTGGCCTGAAGCTGTAGTTGTTTCATCTTCTTATAGTTTCCCAGCCCCCGCACATTCCAACTCATGAATGTCAAGTTATCCTCAGTTGACAGTCCAGAGGTGGTCATTAGAAGTGACGGATTAACGGGGTGGTGCTCCCCATGATCGGTGCACCATTTGATCAGCCTTGCAATAATAACTGAACAATATTGCCCCATACTCTACCTCCCCTGTGGATACCAAGCCTTTTTTAACATAAAACCCAACAACGCCCACCCCCTCCGACGTCCCGCCCCCAAACAAACAGAGGAATGACAACCCCATGCCCAAACAACCAAATCCAAACCAATGGCATCAACGCCGGGGGGCCTGTGAGCTGGCCTGGCGGCGGTGCTCCGGACCGGAAGGCAATTTAAGGATAAGCATGGTGCCTAGTGATGACATCTTGTGCCACCCGGGTAGGACTCCACCTGGGTGGAAAGGGCATGATCGCAAAATATAGAAACAATTTTCTCACGTATGGGGGAAGTAGCCCCCTAATCAATCAACTAGACCAGGAAGGTGACTGAATTTAACAGCAACTAATAGAGTAAACTAGCAACAGTGGATGAGCGCTGCGGAGAGAAATTGAACCAGAGAGGCGTTCAGTGATAACTACGAGAGTCTCCCATGGGATTATGAGGCCAGCCCTAAGGACCAGAACATACATGTCATAGACCGAAAAACTCGAGTAGGCGGAAGACAGCCCCTTCTCACGCTCATCCACCGGGTAGACATTTCTGTACCAAGTCGGAGTCCCAAATCATGAACAATCAGCCAATAAACATAACATTGACAATGTGTGTTTCAAAAGGGGGTCAGCCGGGGAAATGTTCATCGATAAATCTGGAGGCCTCCTCAGGGATTGTGAAGAAGTAGACCTGGTTGGAATGTTCAATGCTCAATTTAGCGGGGTATAACATGGAGTATTTGACCTGCAGGTCTCGAAGCCTCCTCTTTACTGCCAGGAAGGTTTTGCGTTCACGTTGGACTGCCACCGAGAAATCAGGATATAGATGGATCCTGGCAGCGCCCAGAATGAGTTCACCCTTGGCTCTAGCCGGCCTGAGCAGGGCGTCACGGTCACGGAAGTTTAGAACTCTACCTATAATGGGTCGTAGTGGTGCACCCGGTCTGGGCTTTGCAGTGAGGGCACGGTGGGCTCTCTCGATCGCGAACTATGGGGAGAGTTTTGGAGTCTAACAATTTTAGTAGAGTGCACTCTAAGTAATCCTCCATGGGTACCTTTATGCCATCTTCGGGTACTCCGATAATGCGGAGGTTGTTACGTCTCCAGCGTGATTCGAGATCCTCGTTCTTTTTCTCAACCTCGGCGACACGGCCAGAAAGTGTGGAGACCTCCGCCCTTAGAGAGCTCAAGTTATCCTTGGTGGTACTCACTCGTGTCTCGATCTCGGCAACCCGGCCGTCGGTCCTCTCCATATGAGCCTTGATAGAGGATATAGTGCCATTCATGTCGTCAAGCTCTCTGTGGAGCGTGGTGAACACCTCCCGGATGTATTCCATCATTTTTTGAGCGTCTGCCGGGTCCGAGGTCGAGGGGTTAGATGGTTCCTACCCGGACACCTCCCCCACCGGCCCCAACGGGGTTTTTGTGAAAATGTTAATTGAGCATTGCTTCTTTCCAGCTCCCTTGGTCATGGCACCAGGCGGAGGGTGGGCCCGAAGGCCTGGGCGGGCGGCAGGAGTGTCGAGGCAGGTCGGGAGGCAGAGGGCAGGACACAGAGGATGGTCGGACAGGCTATTCAGAGCATTCGGGCGCCCAGAGGACGACAGGGTTGAAGTGGAAAGTAGTGCTGTAATAGGATGTGGAGTCTCTGGTCACCACTGCCCGCCAGTTCGCAGGTCCGGGGGGGATCTCCCTGGCCGGCAGTGGTATGAGGGCACTGAGTGGTCAGTGAGTGGATCCCCTGGTGTCGACCGCCCCGAAGATCACGGGTGAAGGCCAAGAACCGGAGATCAGTGTGCCGTGACAGGGGTGGAAGTAGGAGCAGCTATGGGCACTGATGTGGTTGAGCAAACTGGGGAGTCCACTTCCTGTGTCGGAGGAGAGGTCCGCCAAGGCTCCCAGCAAGGCAGTGGTGGACCACAGAGGGGTTAGCAGGACGCCCACGGCCAGGCAGCGAGGAGACAGTCACTGCAGGGGTCTTCGATCCCAGTATATCCAAGTAAAGCAGAGGGTCCAGTCACTGCGCGCCGCGGTAGGGGGGACCAGCCTGGTGCACCACTAACCATGGTCTGTGTGGTGTCCCAACTGATATATGTGGCGCAATGAGCGGGAGGTGTATCACCACGGCGAATACCCCATGCAGGCACTACGGTGGAGAGCAGTAGGATCCACACCAAGAGAAGAGGTCCCAATCCAAGGGCCAGCAGCGGGCAGCGTGTGCCAACACCTAAGTGGTGCACGGGTTAATAGATGACGGCGCCCGAGGAGTCTGTGTCCCCCCCGACAGGGCCCACCAGGTCGCGTTAGGAGCGGGGGCCCTGTGCGTCTGGCAGGGTAGCAGGGCAGCGGAGCGTGACGACAGCCACAGTGGGTCCCGGCACAGAAGGTCCAGGTTCCGGTCGTGAGTCCAGGGAGGGAGGCGACGCGTGCCAGCACCGGCAGCACTACAGTGCGGATGGGCAGAGTGTCTGGTGGGACCCGAAGGGACTCACCGCAGTAGCCAGGAGCGGGAGCGTCCCGCAATCCGGTCCCAGAACAGGAAGCCTCCTCTCCGGATCCACAAGAGGCACTGATAGGCAGCACGCCGCCCTGGGAGAGGCGGCGGAGCAACAGCTCTACATTTGGGGTTGCACCCCGGGGTCCAGTCAGGGGGCTGGTGTCTGCGCACAGGCCGCAACGGTTCCTCGAGGAGTGGGGAGAAGGTGACGCCGCACCGCACAGTGCCCCTCCCCCCAGTAGGCCCCGGATCCTCAGAGTCAAGCCAAATGACTCTGGAGCAGAGGAGCGGGGCAGAACGGCGCCAGCTCCCGGCCCAATTTCAAAGCACTGGATCTCTGCGATAGGGTTGATTCAGGACGCGGGGTTCGAGCAGCACACGCCCGGGTCCTGCAGCAATTTAATAGGGTGGCTGGCCCAGGTTTTAATAGGGCACCAAAGGAGGATTCAAACAGGAAGGCGCCCCACGAAGCGGAGTTCACAATCAGGCGGCCATCTTCTATGAGAGCTACAGCGCCCCCCTCCCCAACCAAGTTATCTGAGTTGTGATGTGATAGAGATGCACAGAGGGATACAGAGAAAAAAAAGATTTCAGTACAGGGAGACAGGATTCAGAATGAGAAGGCAAAAGAGTGGGGACATAATTGAAGAATGCATGAGGAAATAAAGTGGACTGAACTGGAAAACAAAAGGGATTTATACTGAATGGTAAGTGTTATTACTTGGCTAGACTAGCTAATTTGGTTGCATCCTGCCTGAAGCTATTTTCTGACATGGCATTGCATTTTTACTGGCATCAAGGGTAAATTAAAGCCAGTATGATGAGCGTTCCTATATCGCTATACTGGCATATATGGGTGCAGCCAGTCGTGACATGTTTTCTTATTGTGGCATGGCATTTTTACTGACAACGTCAGCAGGACTATGTTCTTATGTATGGATACTGGCATATAAGGGCAAACCACATCAAGGATAGTGGCCCATCACAGCCTCTGAGCGACTAGATCTCATTGCAGTACACTTGCTGTGGAAGCAGACACATGCATGTATGTACGCATGTACAAATGCGTAGACTGTGGCTAGTGTCTGCACTTTGCACAACCACATACACACTCTAATTTCACTTTCTTCTATCATTGGGCTTTGGTAGCTCTGCACTAGTGGTGGAGTTATGAGCTATTAATCCGCGGATTTATGTGCCTCTATTGCTCTTCTTAGGTACTCCTCCACTTATCGATGCTCCATGGAATGTGTCCCTGTTGAGTCTAGCATGATCTCTAGATTAAAAACTGTTACATAGTACCCACTGAACCCTTGCTTTTCAGATCTTTTGTCTCATCACAAGTATAATCATCCAACCGATTCTTGAGGCCCTGCTTCGCTGTAGCTGTTCCAGGAGACACCTGGTCCTTTGCAAAAGAATAGTGCGAAAACCGTACAGAAACATCTGACCTCTTGAAGACTGGTGTGCACCTTACTTCCTCCCACTTTCCGGCAGGAGATTTATTTATTGATTACGGTAGCGCCACCCACGCTGCAGCATCGCGCTCTCCCTCTGTAAGGCGGCAGAGGTCCCTTAGCATCTACTCTCTTCTTGGGGCACATTTCTTCTGACCGGCGGCGGATGCCGCCTCTTCTGCATTTTACTTTTGCAGCGGATGCTGCTTCATGCGTGTTCTGGTTTGGAGCTGCTATCGCGGAGCTGGGCACTTTCTCCCTCGGCGGGAGCAGGCAAAACACTTGATGGCCGATGCCGCAGTGCTGCAGGCTGACCCGCACTCCGGCTGCACAAGCACCCTCTTCACACACGGCTGCGGCCAGGGAGGGTCTGCCGGTGGGTCACTGGGCATCCACTCTCTCCTTTTCTTGTGGCAGTGGGTGCTGCTTCCTTTTCTTTCTCCTGCGGGCAACAGATTGTGCTGCAGGGGTCCGTCTTCCTCGTCGCCATTGGTGGGGGGCGACAGTGGACACACGGCCAGCATCACAAGTGCTGGGGGTGCCAGCATCTTGGTAGATTGCCGGGATCACCCAGACTTTCTGTTGTTGCAGGACAGGATCCCAATGGCCCATGGGGACATGGGCCTGGGCGCACTGTGGATGCCGGGAGCATCCTGGATGGAGGGTGGCCTGGGTGGACCCAGGGCACCATGCTGAACTGGGGGGCCCCTATGGGACTCCCGAGAATGGGAACTTACCACCGTTGCTGGCACCCGTAATATCCCGGTAACACACGGATTTCAGGCACCGGTAATGGTAAGGTGAGTTTGCTGGTAGCCGGCCGGTGGCTCAGGCGGGTTACCGGCCAACTCATAATGAGGCCCAATGTCTTTTGGACTGACATACTCCTGCCCGTATTGGAAGTGAAAGAGCTTGAGGGACTGGTTAATCTTCTTTATGGCCAAAGCTGTCTGAACTGGTCAGGGTGCGGAGTAACAGCTCTCCTCTAGCCCTACACCAGCTTAGGTTTCCTAGGAGTCAGCCGTTAGTAAAACTCTATGTATGGAGCCACTGGTGATGATGGTTGACCAGCTGGGATTCTTCATGAAGCAGTGTGTGCAAGATGCCCATATTTATCTAATGGTGTCAACCGAGGAGAGCATCCGGCAGCTCAAACAACCCTCCCAGAACATTAGAGACTGGAAGAGGACAAACGCAGCCCTTCCAAGACTCAGTTCTTGTTCTATCCCTTAGCTCTGCCTGGGAGAGTTCACTTTACATATTGTTTCTGCGCCAATATATTCTACAGTTAAGTCCTGGGCTTCTTTGTGTTCCCAGACTGTCCCTTGCAAAGCATGTTGTATTCACTATCTAATCTGATGAACAAAATCTACAGCTACTGAAATGTATGTCACCTCTTTGCCTAAAGATGGTTTTAGGACAGTAGTTCAGGGACTGGTGTGATTAAGAGTGGACTGTATGAATTATCTTCTGTATTTCCACGCAAAGTCAAATCTGGCACCCCTAAGGCGGTCTAACATACTGAAGCCCTGCTTGTATATGCATTAAGGATGTTAGGTCAAATTTCTCCTGGTCACTGCGTCACAATGGGGGGCAAGCAACATGATAAATAAAGCTCTATATTGTTTTAAAAACTTTACAACTGTTCAGCCCAGTGTTTCTGTCTATTTGGATTAATTCATATTATATGTAATCAGGTCATCTAGAAGAAAAACGTTGATTCTCTATTAAAAACAAACATTAAAAAGTGGATCCTTTCCTTTTCTAAGGGGGCTTGTGCAGTGTGGAACGCATCTGAACCTGTGCTGTGCACTGTTACCGTGCACTCTGAATTCTCGTCCACCATGTTTTAAAAGACTTTTTGAGGAGTGCTCCTGCAGCTTGAATTGCAATTGGATGTTTTGGATTTATTAAGAAATTACTGTATTTGTGATTATTTAGTACGTGTATGTTGCAGTTCTCTATTTCTCTGGAAATTGCCCTCTGGTTCCTTTTGGGCGGGAAAAGTGTTCACAATACTAAATAACAATAATAAAGACAATTCCCTTGCATAAGATTGCTCAGGCCTGCTGTGGCCAGCACACAGCCATACTGCCCAGGCACCCTCTTGCAACCAACTCGTTAAAATGCCATTATCGGTCACAGGTTGATACATCTGTAGGGTTGGTCACAATATGCACAACCAGAAATACACTTCACACACGCATGCTCAAGCCCTCTAACGATATTCATTTTCTCTGAGACAAGTGATGACATTCAACCAATGGCGTTCCTGGGCTGCTGAGTTACTGGGGTGCCTTCTGGCTGCTCTGTGGTAATTGCATCGGCAGAGCCCCAAACCAACACATGGCAGAGGACACCTGGGAGACAGTCACACAGCTGTCTATTGAGTCTATGTGATGCTGGAAGCTCAAACAGGATGCATGTCTTTAAAGCACCGCATCCACGTGCTTCTCTCTGTCTTCCTCTGGCACGTGCACTGCTGTGCTATAGCCGCCATCCTGCGCCCCCTGTGTCATACTGGGCCCCCTATGTGTCGTCCTCTTTGGGTGTGTGATTCAAATTCATGTGGCTCTCTGGGCATTGCATTTTCCAGGGAAAACAATATCTCTTCTGTTGCTGATAAATCGTTCAGGTGTGTGGCGCATGGTATGAGGTGCATAGGTGGTGGTAGTGATCTAATACAGGGACACTCACCTGTGCCAGGTGCGGGCACAGGTGGTTGATGCAGCACTGGAGACAGATCCACGTTTACAAAGGATTTTGGATTGATTTGGGGCACTCAAAATGAAACAATACATTCCTTTAAAACTTCAAAAGATGGGGAGTGTCCATGGAGTAAGACATATATATTAACGGGATCTTGGTCGCAAGTTTAATCCAGTGTACAATGATCTGTCTGACTTCACTGGCATGGAAGGAGCCAGCTGGCTTAAATGTTACTGTGTTGATATGCCGTGCTTCAGCACCCCCTTCCATGCGCTATCATAATAATGGGAAAGAAAAGCACACGTACAGTTCCGTTTCCGTAGTGTAGTGGTTATCACGTTCGCCTCACACGCGAAAGGTCCCCGGTTCGAAACCGGGCGGAAACACTTTTAGCGAAAGCCTCTTTAATCCTCACTTTTCATCTTCCATAGTGAAGTCCATATGCACAACGTGATATGAACGAACACTATTTTAAAAACTATTTAGTAGCAAAATTAATACAGATTACATTTTTTATAGTGATAGTATGTAAAGAACACGGAACAAAATAAAGTCAGACGAAACTAAGACCGACTTTCGTTCATGATGTATTCGAATTGTAAATACTAGGAGCGGGAATGAATGAAATAAAGGGAAATAAAATTGAGATTCCGAAAAGCGTCTCATTTCAGTGAAAAATGTGAGGTTCCACCGAGATTTGAACTCGGATCGCTGGATTCAAAGTCCAGAGTGCTAACCATTACACCATGGAACCATACACTTAGTGCCACGGTACCCCTAATTTTTAGCTAAGCACAGGTGCCCTGAAATCTGCAGTACTACGAGATTTATGATAGCCTAATACACCCTTTCCCGATATCAGTAATTCTTAATCATTGGGACTTTGTATTATACTTATGTCTTTGTAAAGAGCTTGTCACGGAGAATGAGTACCTCAGGGAGCACTGAGCAGAGGTTGAAACCCCTTAACATATGCACCTTACCATCTCACCTGCATGGGATTTCATGACTCTTTCTTGCCTTTGGACCAGTCATAGAATACAGGCCTGGAACATTATGTTTATTCCCCATTGCCGTCATGATGCCATTCTGGAAAATGACTTGAAATGGCTGTTGCATTGGGCTCTGTTCAGAAAAGACTCTTGGGTTTTCTCCTCAATTACCATATCTCCAAGTGAGATTAGGCAATTTAGTATCTAGCACAGTCTCTGAACATTTCGAATTTTACAGCTTGTGAAAGATTGATATGATTGTATGAGTGTGGATTATACACAACAGTATGATGTGTTGGCCTTACTACAATGAAATAGGAATAATGTAAGGAATAGTTGAAAAGACTCTTGCTGGGGTGGACTGGGTTGTTGGCTCTTCTGCCGAGTACACCAGGCTGCCCCAGTGCCCACCCATTGGTCTAGCACAAAGGCAATCTCACTAGAACCCATTGCTTGGTTCAAAACGGAGTGAAGATCCCAGGCACGTACCCCATATGTTTCAGTAAAGAGCCAGCCTCCCTTTGAACCATGCCTGCTGAGCCTCCTTAAAGCCCCACATCTTGTTCCAGTAGAGATTCAGTATTCTTGGGACACCCCCACCCCCTTGCCCAGCTGCCAAGTTTTCAGTCTATGTATGTGTGACATTTACATATTTGGAATGTACTTAACTGTTGGGGGGCCGCAGGTGGACACACTGCCGGCCTCTCACGTGCTGGGGGAGCCAGCACCTTGGTAGTTTGCCAGGATCACCCGAACTTACTATTGTTGCAGGCCGGGACCATGATGGCCCATGGGGACATGGGCTTGAGGTGCCGGGGGCACTGTGGATGCCGGGAGCATCCTGGGTGGAGGGTGGCCTGGGCGGACCCAGGGCACCATGCTGATGCAGGAGGCCCAGACCAGCGAGACCTGCCGGACCGTGATCACATGGTGTGGGCCTGCAGGCCAGGGCTGGGGACTGGCAGCTGAAAATATTTAACTGTTTCCAAAATCCAGGTCTCACTCCTGCAACCTTCCTGAACCTCCCGCTCAGGACGAATTGTGTATCTCTGGTTTTGGGCTGTGGGGAGTGACATTATCTAATTCTTTTCACCAGCCGGGGCTGGAAACTGCAAACGGGGGCTGCTCTTTTTCCAGCCCTATGTGTCCACCTGCCGTGTTAGGCTAAACACGGGGCTAATTGCTCATGGTCATTTCCTCTGTAAAGAGGATGTTTCTCTGCTCGATCGTTGGTGTGACATCCATCGCTGACAAGACATAAACAAAATGGCCCCCGGGTCTCTGAAGTCACCTGGAAGGTGTGAAGAAGACCTTGCCCTTCCAATCGTGAGTCCCTCTCCCTCGGGACAGCCACCCCTTCCTGTCCTGCTGCCTTTCTCCACCTGGGTTACCTTTGCTTTGTGACCCTTGTGTTTGCCGCCCTGTGAATTGGAGTTGGAGGGGCCTTGGCCCTCCACCATGTTATTGCCTGGTGCCCTCATGCCCCCCTTTCAGGGTGGGTGTGCCATCTCTCTAACATATGACGTCGGGTGCTGCTATGCCCTCATCCCGAGCTTTAACCTGCTGTTGGCCTGGCATTTATCCTCGCCTGAAGCCCATAACAAATTAAGCCCAGGCATAATTATTTACAAAATATTAATATTCAACATGCAAGTCCACACAGACGATCAGTAGCGTACGTGCTTCAACACTTCTGTCCTCCAGCACCCAGCTCATTCTAATGCCATCAGCTCTCTTTTCAACATTGTACTACTTTTGACTGGCCGCAACGGCCAGAAGGGGTTGTCGCCCCTTCGCTGCCCCCATCCTCCTCCTCTTTGCTTCTTCTTTTTTTCTTTTAATAAAACCATGCTCTCTCAATCCGTCGTTAAAATTCAATAATATGTCTGAGCCCACCTGAGATAGGTCAACCCCATCTTTATCGTAGTATCCTGGTACACCCCAATTTATTAGGCCATCCCTAAACATTGAGAAACATGCTCCCCTGCAAAACTTTGTCATGTCCATATTCCATTTTTTCTGGCACTTCTCCACAGCCATGTGTGAATTTGCACCCCTCCATATTTATCTGGGCACGATTCTGGCCATATGAGTCCACAAGCGCCCCCTTCCTCGCTCAATGCCCAGAACGTGGCGCACATTTCCTTAAGCAGCTGCCTTCTTCCCAGCTGTGCCACATCGTTCCCCCCCAGATGGGTTATTATTGTCTCTGGGGGTCACTCTTCACCCAGTAGCGGCTCTCTGACCTCCACCCGGCAATCCATGTGGGACCTTGTCCCAGGAAGCTCTTCTTATTATGCCTCTGAAGATGTTAACACCTCCCATCAGCGTACTGGAACTCTCTACCGGGAGGTCCCCTGCGAAAGAGTGTTTCACCGGCAGCCCTGATATGACAAAGCCACTGTCACATTAGGGTGTCGATCACCAGAGTCATTTTGAAGCATGCAGACATGGATAGTGGGTGCAGTTAGAGTACCACGAGATCAGGCTTAGGTCAAGAGAGGGGTTTTACTGTTTTGGATTCTGTCAGGCCTCCCTACGCATCCTTCCCTCTCCCCACTCTCTGCAGACACAGGCACTCTATATATGACATTGGAAGACAAGGTACACATGTCATAGCAGCCTGGATTGGACACTGACTACATTCTTGTTTTGGGCCAATCTGCTGTAGAATGTTGCCTTTATAAAGGCAGGAAATGTGGTCCTCAGTTGTTTCATCTTTGGATTCTCAGAAGAAGGAGAGGAAGGATTCATTGGAAATGTGTTGGGAATGGTTAGTTTATACCAAAGTTCTCTGCCATAGAGCTGAAGACAGAAGGCTTCAGGGCAGAGGCAAGCTCTACTCTCTAACCCACCCAAGGGCACATTTGGGGTGACCAGCTTGCGCAATCTAGCCAATCATTTTTGAAAAGTCTGCACTGTACCATTTGAGCACTTCGAGCGGACTCAACCTGTCTCAGCGCCCATGATCTCGTGGGACCACCAATTGAAACGGCTTGACACTGACTCGATCCAGAAAGAGCTCCAATAAGCCTGACTCGATGCTGCTGAGCCCCAATCACAATAGACATGCGCATTTGAAGAATCTTTGTCCCCCTTGTCTGCCTCGGCACCTCAGTAACTTTTAAGCCACCTTTCTTAGCCATTTAAAAGACATATCCTTGAACATTGAAATGTGCTGCTAAAATCATTGGCCAGCACCCCTGTCTTCACACTGAATGCCCCTTTATTCCCATAGTGTGTATTCTCTCCGTTTCCTTTAGAGAGGTGGGTCTTTATTGTTTTTAATTTGTTGTATGCACTGTACGTATTTCCTAAAGTTCCTGTTTTTGTAGAACCTTGGTTGGGCATTTATTCATGTTGGTACCACCATACTATTGGTGTTTGTGTGCAAATGTAACAGCTCAAACGCCTCAGAAAGAATTTAGACTGCCCTTTGCCACAGTTACCAAAAGAGGCATAGGGGGTATACCTGTCGGGTGTATCGGCTTCCCCTTTATGACTGCGCTCATTGCTGGTTTAGTAGCAGTCTGGGGCTGAGTAGGTGTTTTGGACACTACTCACCCCTGTGCTCCTACAGAGCAATAGTCATTTCGTCACCCCGAATGTAAAATTTTCTGTTATGCCCCAGCAAGGTTTGTGCCATACAAAACACAATACATACATGCAATAAAACATGCCTGTGCTATGCTATAAGATCCTTGTGCACTGCCACAGTGAGGCGTTATGTATTGCCGTATGCTGAAATGAATGTACTACTGCTTGCAGACGGCGGCGAATCAAGTGCACAGTTTTACTTTGACTATGTACATGTTAAGAGCGTTGAAACAAAGTTTAAAAAAAACACATCAACGAATAGGTTATGATAATTTACAGCTATTTTTAAAGAAAACATTTAATGAATTCTATTTTTCCCTTTTAAAGAACTCCTTCGAGGCACTTCAGAGAAGTCACGTGGAATGTTTGCCTGCCCAATCCTGCCTGCTGCTGCTGCTTCCCATGATCACTTTGTTCTATGCTATCTATATTTGTCAGTCACCATCTCTCCAGGGGTTTTGTTTACTGTGAACCCCATTCGCGGTATTGCTGAGGCAGCTCCGGCTGTTTGTTGTCTAGACAGGGCCCCAGTCTGGTAATGTGAACTAGTCACAAGAAGGATAGTCTTGAAACGTGAGCGACGGAATATGTTCAATGTAGTGAGATGCGACATAAAATTATAGTCCTCTTTACCAGAAACCCAAAGAGGATGTAACAGTATATCCTTTAAATGTTGGCGTTCATGCGTACCCCAAAAAATATATGCACCTGGAGATGCCGATCCCCGGGGCCTCATACATGCAAAGCATGCGCTCTACCACTGAGCTACATCCCCTCACCTAAAACACACCATCGTAATATCTGTGCCGTCCGACCCTCGGCCCAGTAATTCTGCAAATGAAATCTAGTTTGTAGAAAAGGTTCGGCAGTGAAATCGAAAGTGATAATCGATGCAGGACCGAGATTGTTTCTGCTATAGGGACTGCTGGTGGCTGTGCTACATCCCTTTACGATAACGTTCCACTAATGTTAGAGTCGGCACGGAGTTTTTTGTATGTGGGAACTGTTTTCATTCTCTATCTCTGTTCTACTTTGGGATGTTTCCTCTTTCGCCTCGCCACAGAAATCAGAAGGAATGTGTCAGGCTTTCGTTTGCCACCACATTCTCATCACCTGGTATAGAGCGAACTTCCCACAATCTTTCTTCTGTTTTATCTCTGTCCGCAGAATATCGATTTTCAGGGATTACAGCTGGCTTCACTAGCAGGAATATGTGTCACTGGTGTTGTGCCACAGAGGGCCGATCCAATAGCAAAGCACCACCACGTGACTGCTTGGCACCATGTGCTGCTGCTTTTAAACAAGCACTGGCAATGCCAACAGTTTGGACTTTTATCTAGGCCTGGGAAAGGCACTTGCCAGGCACCACCCTAGTGGTATTAACTGGCCACTGATGGTACCAGCAGCAAAATGGTGTGTGTACCTGGGTATCTAATAATAGTGCCGGCAAACGTCTAATACTTAAATCTTAAAACACAAGCCATCACAGTAGGCTTTGTCAATGCATGTTTTTATCAAGACTTCAGTGAAGGACACGCATGGTGCTTGTGAATGTAGACTTGGTTACGACATTTTTATTACACCGGTGGCACTTTACTCCTGCAATTAAGACATTAGCCCTCAGAAGACTGCTTTGAAAAAACACTGGCAGACATTTCGAGTGCAAAGCTAGATGGTAAGTCTTGATTAAAGTTAACTCAAAGAGTTCCCATAATTAGGAGTTTTGGGTCTGGAGGGGCAGGACTGGGTGGGAATGGCCACATGGCCATGGCAGTCAATGGGTGGGCAAATAACTAAACAACACTTACAAGCTTTGGTTCCCTCCTCAGATGCCTTTTTCCCCGATCTGGACTCTAATGCAATAGTTTCAGCATATAGGTGGGTGCCACCTAATAGCCCAAAGTAATAAAGGATCTAGGTGGCAACAGTGTCTGCCTCTCAGTGCTGGCACACTTAGGTGAGTGAGGGGAGGTGGCAGGCCCGTCTAGGGTCTGCCGCTGCCCACATCCTCTTCCTCTCTGTCCCATCCACCAAGTTATCTTTTTTTTATTTATTTTTTTACTTTTATTTATTTAGCTTGGCAGCACAGGAACAGGTGAGCTACATACAGGACAAGTATAATCAGAGCAATGCAGGTAATACAAACATATAAAGCAAATTCAAAACCAGTTTGTGCACATGTGGCAGACATCCAAGGTGGGTGTGGGGGCAGTGAGTGAACAATTCCGGAGGTTGTGCGGGAATAGCAGGGGGAGAGGACTGGAGATGTAGAGTCCGAGGCAGAATCAATGGGAGCCATGTATGAACGAAACCTTGACCAAACATCTCTGGGTCTTTAGTGGGTTGGCTGTTGTATAGCCCAGGATTCTTCGGTGTCCGATGCCCATGTGACCGCCCTGAGCCACTGTGCATGGGTGGGTGTGGTAGGCCAAAGCCAGCAGAGTAAAATAGAGCGTACAGCAAGTGGCATGCAAAGTCCAGCCAGGTTTTTGGAATCTCAGCGGAGCTCAGAAAAGTCATGGAAAAGACAACTCATTGGGGATAGGGTAATAGGGTGATCGAGGATAGCTGACATAGTAGCACATACTGCGCTCCAAAATTGAGTGAGACGGGGGCAGGACCAAATCATGTGGATATAGCCAGCGTTGTCGCAGCCACACCTGGGGCACCTTGGGGACAAGTCATTTGAAATGTGGTGTAGTCTGCTCGGGGTGTAGTGGTATCTGTGGTGCACCTTGAATTGGATCAATTTAAAGCGGGAGTTAAAGGATACCTGATGAATACATGCACACATTCGGGCCCATCGTTCATCTGTGATTTCGAGACCAAGGTCATCCCCCCAGGTATGTCTTAACTTGGTAAATGTAGGGGCCGATCTAGCCTGTACCAGGGTGTAGAGTCTGGAAACTTTGCCCCTCATGGGGGTGGGAGAGGTAAGCTCCGTAACTGCAGGTTCATCAGGTGGCAGCACTGGGAAACTGGGGTATTTGTGTTTAAGGATTTTCCGGAGGGGTGACTACTGAAGCCAAGCGGATGGTCTCCGCTTCAAGGACAGTGGAAGATCTGGCCACTCTATGAAGTTACCCTGTTCGAAGAAGTCCCATAGTTGTTCATATCCAGGCTCTGCCCACCGGCAAACGATGACGGGAGGTACATGTGGGACCTCCGGGAGGAAGTTCCAAAGTGGAAAGTTACCATGAAAGGGGTGGGCGATGCCTAGTAATTACCATGTTTTAGATAGGGCCAGAGAAGTAGAGGCCGCCGGGTCAAGTGAGTCTAATACCCTCGGCATGGGCGTGATAACCAGGGAGCAAATATCACGATCGCTGATCGATAGCTTTTCGAGTCTGACATGAGGTGGGGGGTCCAATGTTTTAAACAAGTGTGAAGTGTATTGGAGTTGGGACACCAGCCAGTACTTAAGGAAGTCAGGAGCACCGAAGCCGCCAACCTCCATCGGGATGGTCAAGGTCTTGAGTTTAAGCCGGACCATGTCTGAGTGCCAAAGAAAGGTATTAAGGGTACGAGTCAGCACCCGGAAGAACCAGCCGCTCGGCCACTGGGGGATATTGGCGAACCTGTACAGAAGCTGGGGTAATACTACCATTTTTAGTATCCCTATCCTGCCGGCAAGTGAGATCGGGAGCCTACTCCAGCGACTTTTGTCGTAAGGCTAGTGAGGTATTTTTGGTAGTTCTCTTCAAAAACCTGTTCGAATCGGCGAGACACTACTATGCCCAGGTAGGTAAAGCTTGACTGGGCCCATGTGAATCGCTGGGTATCAGGAGGGGGGCGTGTGCAGGCAGTGAGCGGCAAAAGGGTAGATTTAGAGCAATTTACTTTGAGGCCAGAAACTTGTCCAAAAAGGATATCTTCCAATATCGGAGCCAAATTGGTGTCGGGGGAACGGATGAAGAGAAGGGCATCATCAGCATACAGGGATACTATGTCCGCGAAAGGTTCCATCTCTATGGCAAAGACCAGAGGAGAGAAGGGACAGCCCTGCCTAGTGCCCCTAGTTATTTGGAAAAGGGGGGAGCATCGGTCCTCAGTACGAACCCTGGCCACTGGGTTGGAGTACAGCAGCCCGACCCAGGAAAGGAAGCGGGGCAGAATTTGCATTTTTTAAGAACCCGCCAGAGATTCTCCCACGAGACAGAATCGAAGGCTTTTTGCATATCGAGTGCCACTGCTACTGCATGCAGATTTGGGTTAATCCTGCTTATAATGTTGAAGAGACGCCTCAGGTTCAGAGAGGTGGAGCGTCCCGGAATAAATCCCGCTTGATCGGGGTGAATGATATGCGGCATGTAGGGGGCAAGGCGTAGGGCTAGTAATTTGGCGTACCCGTTGATAAGCGAGAGTGGACTATAAGAGCAGCATTGAGTGGGGGGTTTACCGGGCTTCAGCAAAACGGTTATTGTGGCTTCACAGAGCGAAGGGGGAAACAGACCTACCTCCACTGATTCCTCCCAGAGGGCCATTAGGCGAGGGAGTAGGAGTGATTTGAAGTGTTAATAGAATTCAACGGGAATGCCATCTGAGCCTGGGGATTTCCCTGATGAGAGTGAGTCTATGGCATCCAAGAATTCCCCGGTGGTGAATGGATTCTCGAGACATCCAATGGTCTCAGGGGAGAGGATCGAGAGGGGAAGCTTATCTAGGGAAGACTAGATCTCCGCTGTCGGGACATTGTCTGCATTGGCATATAGGGATTCGTAGAAAGAGAGGAATTCAGAGTTAATATCTTGCAGGGACGTGGCTAGGGTACCATCGGGTCTCTCCACTCCAGGGATGGGAGGGGCACCAAATTCTCGGTGGAGAAGCCTGGCCAGAAGATGGCCTGGGCGTTGACACTCGCCGTATTTCCTCGCAAGTCCCGGGCTGTCCAGGAACCTCAGTTCGCGGTCCGCAAGAAAACGGAATGTGTCAAGTTCCGTACCGATTGATGCCAGGAGTTCCGGAGTTTGGTGTAGCGAGCATTGAGCTTCCAGTGCGGACAGCATGGCTTTGCTTTCAGCAATATTTCTGTGAATTGTTTTAAGGATGCTGTTCTCCTTAGACAGGGCAATACCTCTTATATAAGCTTTGAAAGATTCCCAGAGGGTGGCCTGTGAGGACACTGTGTTGGTGTTAATTTCGAAGAACTCCTCAATGGCGGTCTCCAGCTCTGAGCTGAAGACGGGGTCGAGGAGAGAGTGAGGTTTCATTATCCAGTGTCTGCTGCCGTCACGATCCGGGCCCCAACAAAGGGTAATAGTCACCGGTGAATGAACAGAGAGGGTTCTGGGAAGGATCGATAGGTGAGATATGTTCCTTATAAGTATGTCACACACTAGCCATCTATCGATTCAGGAATATGAGTCATGCACCGAAGAGTAGAAGGAGTAGGAGCGGGAGTCGGGATAGAGAAGCCTCCATGCGTCCACCAGGGAAAGACTGGGGAGAGATGACAGTGTAGTGTAGGCTGCTTTGGAAAGTCGGCGAGGTCTGGAGCCGTATCTGTCAAGGTCTACGTCAAATATCGTGTTAAAATCACCTCCCCAGAGGATTATTGTTAGCAGGAAGCTGTCAAGGAGAGACGTGAGATGTGAATAGAACTCCAGGTCGTCGATATTGGATCCATAGATGTTTAATAGGACCACCTCCTTATTCTGCAGACTACCATGGACTAACACATATCTGCCCAGGGGGTCGATCTGTGTAGATATGGGGTTAAATTTAAGGCTCCTGTGAATTAGAGTCATAACTCCCCGGCTTTGGGTAGAATAATTAGTAAAGTACCTCTGAGGGCCCCACATTTTGGCAAATCTTTCACAATACTCGGTGTAGGCGTGCGTTTCTTGTAAAAACAGTATTTTGACCCAATGGCGTTTGGCCTGAAGCTGTAGTTGTTTCATCTTCTTATAGTTTCCCAGCCCCCGCACATTCCAACTCATGAATGTCAAGTTATCCTCAGTTGACAGTCCAGAGGTGGTCATTAGAAGTGACGGATTAACGGGGTGGTGCTCCCCATGATCGGTGCACCATTTGATCAGCCTTGCAATAATAACTGAACAATATTGCCCCATACTCTACCTCCCCTGTGGATACCAAGCCTTTTTTAACATAAAACCCAACAACGCCCACCCCCTCCGACGTCCCGCCCCCAAACAAACAGAGGAATGACAACCCCATGCCCAAACAACCAAATCCAAACCAATGGCATCAACGCCGGGGGGCCTGTGAGCTGGCCTGGCGGCGGTGCTCCGGACCGGAAGGCAATTTAAGGATAAGCATGGTGCCTAGTGATGACATCTTGTGCCACCCGGGTAGGACTCCACCTGGGTGGAAAGGGCATGATCGCAAAATATAGAAACAATTTTCTCACGTATGGGGGAAGTAGCCCCCTAATCAATCAACTAGACCAGGAAGGTGACTGAATTTAACAGCAACTAATAGAGTAAACTAGCAACAGTGGATGAGCGCTGCGGAGAGAAATTGAACCAGAGAGGCGTTCAGTGATAACTACGAGAGTCTCCCATGGGATTATGAGGCCAGCCCTAAGGACCAGAACATACATGTCATAGACCGAAAAACTCGAGTAGGCGGAAGACAGCCCCTTCTCACGCTCATCCACCGGGTAGACATTTCTGTACCAAGTCGGAGTCCCAAATCATGAACAATCAGCCAATAAACATAACATTGACAATGTGTGTTTCAAAAGGGGGTCAGCCGGGGAAATGTTCATCGATAAATCTGGAGGCCTCCTCAGGGATTGTGAAGAAGTAGACCTGGTTGGAATGTTCAATGCTCAATTTAGCGGGGTATAACATGGAGTATTTGACCTGCAGGTCTCGAAGCCTCCTCTTTACTGCCAGGAAGGTTTTGCGTTCACGTTGGACTGCCACCGAGAAATCAGGATATAGATGGATCCTGGCAGCGCCCAGAATGAGTTCACCCTTGGCTCTAGCCGGCCTGAGCAGGGCGTCACGGTCACGGAAGTTTAGAACTCTACCTATAATGGGTCGTAGTGGTGCACCCGGTCTGGGCTTTGCAGTGAGGGCACGGTGGGCTCTCTCGATCGCGAACTATGGGGAGAGTTTTGGAGTCTAACAATTTTAGTAGAGTGCACTCTAAGTAATCCTCCATGGGTACCTTTATGCCATCTTCGGGTACTCCGATAATGCGGAGGTTGTTACGTCTCCAGCGTGATTCGAGATCCTCGTTCTTTTTCTCAACCTCGGCGACACGGCCAGAAAGTGTGGAGACCTCCGCCCTTAGAGAGCTCAAGTTATCCTTGGTGGTACTCACTCGTGTCTCGATCTCGGCAACCCGGCCGTCGGTCCTCTCCATATGAGCCTTGATAGAGGATATAGTGCCATTCATGTCGTCAAGCTCTCTGTGGAGCGTGGTGAACACCTCCCGGATGTATTCCATCATTTTTTGAGCGTCTGCCGGGTCCGAGGTCGAGGGGTTAGATGGTTCCTACCCGGACACCTCCCCCACCGGCCCCAACGGGGTTTTTGTGAAAATGTTAATTGAGCATTGCTTCTTTCCAGCTCCCTTGGTCATGGCACCAGGCGGAGGGTGGGCCCGAAGGCCTGGGCGGGCGGCAGGAGTGTCGAGGCAGGTCGGGAGGCAGAGGGCAGGACACAGAGGATGGTCGGACAGGCTATTCAGAGCATTCGGGCGCCCAGAGGACGACAGGGTTGAAGTGGAAAGTAGTGCTGTAATAGGATGTGGAGTCTCTGGTCACCACTGCCCGCCAGTTCGCAGGTCCGGGGGGGATCTCCCTGGCCGGCAGTGGTATGAGGGCACTGAGTGGTCAGTGAGTGGATCCCCTGGTGTCGACCGCCCCGAAGATCACGGGTGAAGGCCAAGAACCGGAGATCAGTGTGCCGTGACAGGGGTGGAAGTAGGAGCAGCTATGGGCACTGATGTGGTTGAGCAAACTGGGGAGTCCACTTCCTGTGTCGGAGGAGAGGTCCGCCAAGGCTCCCAGCAAGGCAGTGGTGGACCACAGAGGGGTTAGCAGGACGCCCACGGCCAGGCAGCGAGGAGACAGTCACTGCAGGGGTCTTCGATCCCAGTATATCCAAGTAAAGCAGAGGGTCCAGTCACTGCGCGCCGCGGTAGGGGGGACCAGCCTGGTGCACCACTAACCATGGTCTGTGTGGTGTCCCAACTGATATATGTGGCGCAATGAGCGGGAGGTGTATCACCACGGCGAATACCCCATGCAGGCACTACGGTGGAGAGCAGTAGGATCCACACCAAGAGAAGAGGTCCCAATCCAAGGGCCAGCAGCGGGCAGCGTGTGCCAACACCTAAGTGGTGCACGGGTTAATAGATGACGGCGCCCGAGGAGTCTGTGTCCCCCCCGACAGGGCCCACCAGGTCGCGTTAGGAGCGGGGGCCCTGTGCGTCTGGCAGGGTAGCAGGGCAGCGGAGCGTGACGACAGCCACAGTGGGTCCCGGCACAGAAGGTCCAGGTTCCGGTCGTGAGTCCAGGGAGGGAGGCGACGCGTGCCAGCACCGGCAGCACTACAGTGCGGATGGGCAGAGTGTCTGGTGGGACCCGAAGGGACTCACCGCAGTAGCCAGGAGCGGGAGCGTCCCGCAATCCGGTCCCAGAACAGGAAGCCTCCTCTCCGGATCCACAAGAGGCACTGATAGGCAGCACGCCGCCCTGGGAGAGGCGGCGGAGCAACAGCTCTACATTTGGGGTTGCACCCCGGGGTCCAGTCAGGGGGCTGGTGTCTGCGCACAGGCCGCAACGGTTCCTCGAGGAGTGGGGAGAAGGTGACGCCGCACCGCACAGTGCCCCTCCCCCCAGTAGGCCCCGGATCCTCAGAGTCAAGCCAAATGACTCTGGAGCAGAGGAGCGGGGCAGAACGGCGCCAGCTCCCGGCCCAATTTCAAAGCACTGGATCTCTGCGATAGGGTTGATTCAGGACGCGGGGTTCGAGCAGCACACGCCCGGGTCCTGCAGCAATTTAATAGGGTGGCTGGCCCAGGTTTTAATAGGGCACCAAAGGAGGATTCAAACAGGAAGGCGCCCCACGAAGCGGAGTTCACAATCAGGCGGCCATCTTCTATGAGAGCTACAGCGCCCCCCTCCCCAACCAAGTTATCTGAGTTGTGATGTGATAGAGATGCACAGAGGGATACAGAGAAAAAAAAGATTTCAGTACAGGGAGACAGGATTCAGAATGAGAAGGCAAAAGAGTGGGGACATAATTGAAGAATGCATGAGGAAATAAAGTGGACTGAACTGGAAAACAAAAGGGATTTATACTGAATGGTAAGTGTTATTACTTGGCTAGACTAGCTAATTTGGTTGCATCCTGCCTGAAGCTATTTTCTGACATGGCATTGCATTTTTACTGGCATCAAGGGTAAATTAAAGCCAGTATGATGAGCGTTCCTATATCGCTATACTGGCATATATGGGTGCAGCCAGTCGTGACATGTTTTCTTATTGTGGCATGGCATTTTTACTGACAACGTCAGCAGGACTATGTTCTTATGTATGGATACTGGCATATAAGGGCAAACCACATCAAGGATAGTGGCCCATCACAGCCTCTGAGCGACTAGATCTCATTGCAGTACACTTGCTGTGGAAGCAGACACATGCATGTATGTACGCATGTACAAATGCGTAGACTGTGGCTAGTGTCTGCACTTTGCACAACCACATACACACTCTAATTTCACTTTCTTCTATCATTGGGCTTTGGTAGCTCTGCACTAGTGGTGGAGTTATGAGCTATTAATCCGCGGATTTATGTGCCTCTATTGCTCTTCTTAGGTACTCCTCCACTTATCGATGCTCCATGGAATGTGTCCCTGTTGAGTCTAGCATGATCTCTAGATTAAAAACTGTTACATAGTACCCACTGAACCCTTGCTTTTCAGATCTTTTGTCTCATCACAAGTATAATCATCCAACCGATTCTTGAGGCCCTGCTTCGCTGTAGCTGTTCCAGGAGACACCTGGTCCTTTGCAAAAGAATAGTGCGAAAACCGTACAGAAACATCTGACCTCTTGAAGACTGGTGTGCACCTTACTTCCTCCCACTTTCCGGCAGGAGATTTATTTATTGATTACGGTAGCGCCACCCACGCTGCAGCATCGCGCTCTCCCTCTGTAAGGCGGCAGAGGTCCCTTAGCATCTACTCTCTTCTTGGGGCACATTTCTTCTGACCGGCGGCGGATGCCGCCTCTTCTGCATTTTACTTTTGCAGCGGATGCTGCTTCATGCGTGTTCTGGTTTGGAGCTGCTATCGCGGAGCTGGGCACTTTCTCCCTCGGCGGGAGCAGGCAAAACACTTGATGGCCGATGCCGCAGTGCTGCAGGCTGACCCGCACTCCGGCTGCACAAGCACCCTCTTCACACACGGCTGCGGCCAGGGAGGGTCTGCCGGTGGGTCACTGGGCATCCACTCTCTCCTTTTCTTGTGGCAGTGGGTGCTGCTTCCTTTTCTTTCTCCTGCGGGCAACAGATTGTGCTGCAGGGGTCCGTCTTCCTCGTCGCCATTGGTGGGGGGCGACAGTGGACACACGGCCAGCATCACAAGTGCTGGGGGTGCCAGCATCTTGGTAGATTGCCGGGATCACCCAGACTTTCTGTTGTTGCAGGACAGGATCCCAATGGCCCATGGGGACATGGGCCTGGGCGCACTGTGGATGCCGGGAGCATCCTGGATGGAGGGTGGCCTGGGTGGACCCAGGGCACCATGCTGAACTGGGGGGCCCCTATGGGACTCCCGAGAATGGGAACTTACCACCGTTGCTGGCACCCGTAATATCCCGGTAACACACGGATTTCAGGCACCGGTAATGGTAAGGTGAGTTTGCTGGTAGCCGGCCGGTGGCTCAGGCGGGTTACCGGCCAACTCATAATGAGGCCCAATGTCTTTTGGACTGACATACTCCTGCCCGTATTGGAAGTGAAAGAGCTTGAGGGACTGGTTAATCTTCTTTATGGCCAAAGCTGTCTGAACTGGTCAGGGTGCGGAGTAACAGCTCTCCTCTAGCCCTACACCAGCTTAGGTTTCCTAGGAGTCAGCCGTTAGTAAAACTCTATGTATGGAGCCACTGGTGATGATGGTTGACCAGCTGGGATTCTTCATGAAGCAGTGTGTGCAAGATGCCCATATTTATCTAATGGTGTCAACCGAGGAGAGCATCCGGCAGCTCAAACAACCCTCCCAGAACATTAGAGACTGGAAGAGGACAAACGCAGCCCTTCCAAGACTCAGTTCTTGTTCTATCCCTTAGCTCTGCCTGGGAGAGTTCACTTTACATATTGTTTCTGCGCCAATATATTCTACAGTTAAGTCCTGGGCTTCTTTGTGTTCCCAGACTGTCCCTTGCAAAGCATGTTGTATTCACTATCTAATCTGATGAACAAAATCTACAGCTACTGAAATGTATGTCACCTCTTTGCCTAAAGATGGTTTTAGGACAGTAGTTCAGGGACTGGTGTGATTAAGAGTGGACTGTATGAATTATCTTCTGTATTTCCACGCAAAGTCAAATCTGGCACCCCTAAGGCGGTCTAACATACTGAAGCCCTGCTTGTATATGCATTAAGGATGTTAGGTCAAATTTCTCCTGGTCACTGCGTCACAATGGGGGGCAAGCAACATGATAAATAAAGCTCTATATTGTTTTAAAAACTTTACAACTGTTCAGCCCAGTGTTTCTGTCTATTTGGATTAATTCATATTATATGTAATCAGGTCATCTAGAAGAAAAACGTTGATTCTCTATTAAAAACAAACATTAAAAAGTGGATCCTTTCCTTTTCTAAGGGGGCTTGTGCAGTGTGGAACGCATCTGAACCTGTGCTGTGCACTGTTACCGTGCACTCTGAATTCTCGTCCACCATGTTTTAAAAGACTTTTTGAGGAGTGCTCCTGCAGCTTGAATTGCAATTGGATGTTTTGGATTTATTAAGAAATTACTGTATTTGTGATTATTTAGTACGTGTATGTTGCAGTTCTCTATTTCTCTGGAAATTGCCCTCTGGTTCCTTTTGGGCGGGAAAAGTGTTCACAATACTAAATAACAATAATAAAGACAATTCCCTTGCATAAGATTGCTCAGGCCTGCTGTGGCCAGCACACAGCCATACTGCCCAGGCACCCTCTTGCAACCAACTCGTTAAAATGCCATTATCGGTCACAGGTTGATACATCTGTAGGGTTGGTCACAATATGCACAACCAGAAATACACTTCACACACGCATGCTCAAGCCCTCTAACGATATTCATTTTCTCTGAGACAAGTGATGACATTCAACCAATGGCGTTCCTGGGCTGCTGAGTTACTGGGGTGCCTTCTGGCTGCTCTGTGGTAATTGCATCGGCAGAGCCCCAAACCAACACATGGCAGAGGA